>NC_089785.1:7744292-7779506 GCF_040412425.1 Macrobrachium rosenbergii | reverse complement strand
CACACTCATATACAGTATATACATACTGTATATATATATATTAAGCTGTTCCCCCTTACAGGGAGGGGGCGGGTACCTTGCAAGAGAAGACAGACAATGATCACAGCCGCTTTCTTACTTGAAGTGATGAACAGTGGCTGAATCCCCCGTGCAGAAAACTTCCACTTCATTAGCCTATACATATTCCTACACATCAGGCTTATCAGTAACACGTTCAACCCCCTTATACATACTGCTCTCTCACCTTCCACATGTGGAAATGTTTCTATTTGTGTCTGTGTGTATATGTAAAGAAATAATGAACGAAAACCACATGGATAGAATCAATGATTTCAGAATATAAAAATTAATAAGTACATTATTCCACCAAAAATGTCAAAGTAATTTCCCCTTGAACCTCAGTAGCTGTGGAAATAAGCAACAAATTTTAAAGAGAAAATAAAAATTCCCTCATAGTTCGTTAGGCCATAATCCTGATAGTTTATCTATTTCTAGTGAAATACGGAACGATAAGGGTACACTAATAACATTTTATGGTAATGACAAAATGAGAGAGAACAAAACATTATTACAGCGACAGGAACTTCAATTACATGAATTCCCCTGGTTTCAAGAATATTCCAACAACATCAAAGTTCACACTGCGCAGAGAACTGAAAATTTTATATTTATGCTTCTAAATAAAAGTGTATAATGTAATTTTCCCACTATTTACAAAACACATGAAAAGAATCAGAAAAGTTTGCAACTAAAAACGTGTTTTTTACTGAGGCTTTTCCGCCTTCTCTTATGAACTGAGGGAAAATGTTGTAGCAAAATGCGAGGCGGGTTGTAAAAGGCCATTTCAGGTAAATGTAACTTTTCAGAGAGGAAATAAAGATGCGGAATAAAATCCAAAAAGCTTACTAAGAAATAAGTATAAAAAATTTTCTTCATTAAGACAAGGTAAATAATAATAATGAAAAACTAATACAATACTAAAAATTTGAACAAAGATTAATTAATATACACTAAGACGTTCAGAACACAAGGAAGACCGTAAATTTGAAACCAAATCACAACAAATTAGCGTCATGAGAACCAATCCACCCACCCCTCTACCCAAACCCACCAGGTTTTCCACGGGTGAGTGAAAACGAAAAATATGACAAAATCAAAGACAAAAAACACCACACGAAAAATGTCCACAACGTAACGGAAAATGAAAAATCCTGTACACAGCTTAACGGAAAACAGAAAAACATCCTCCGCTAAACAGAAAATAATACCTATAACTTGGAGCTCGAAAAAGAAAAACAATATTCCACAACATAACAGAAAAAAAAATCCACATCTTATTATGTTAAAGGCCCTCGATGAACCTTGGCAAAGGGCCTTGGCCTTACCTAAGTTTAGTTCGTATCCAGTAGCTGGTAGCCGACAAGTTCCTTTCCTCTCTCTCTCTCTCTCTCTCTCTCTCTCTCTCTCTCTCTCACACATTTGCCTATTCTGTCTAATCCTGTCAAATCCTAGAATTACAAAACTAAAATTTATTAAGCAAGTTTAACAACGAATCATGTAAAATGAAATTAAGGAAGATAGATGTTAAACCCATTAAGGATTACCCCGAAGCAAAGTTTTATGTCAAATATGATTCGAGGGAATTAATTACTGTCCCCCACCAACACTCTAAAGTCTAAACCAACCCAGATTTCACTTACGTCTGTTACGCATAACTTTCAGTCATTTCTGTCACTGGTTCCATTAAAAACGATCACTTCCCACATCAAACATTTTAAACGCTCGCTTATACAGGAGCATATCCTTCCCAATTTATCATGGGTCCATTGAAACATTCCTGGCATAGAGCGGAACCGTCTCTATTAAAATCCAGTTTATAAACACACCAATAATATAGGAGATAAATGTTAAATAATAACAAAAAGAACAATCACTAAAGGATCAGTTTCGTAGAGGTTAGTAATTTTTTTAAGTCTCTACTTACACTTAAGCGAATGGGAATCTTGATTCAGCGTGTCCAACACAACCACTTAGTTTGGGCTATCACCAAGGTGTAAGTAATCTATCACAAGCCCCTTCTCACTTAGCGATTTCGTAATGGACAAAAGGATTCACATCTCCGTTAACACACCCTAATATCCGATTATAACCAGACCAAAAAGTTCCATGGAATAATGTTGGAAATTTCCACCACTGACACGTGACGCTGTATCCAAGAGCCCTCCGAACAATGTTCAGGTCACAGATCGATCAGCTGCTGAATTTACTTCCGTTCTCATGTGGACGGAATCTCCGTGGTCTCCAAGCGCCTTCGGAAAGACTGACACAGCTGAGTCCTAAAAGTTACTGTACACTAGGCACTGAATAAACACTTAAGACACCTGCAAGATCACCTGCAAGATCACTTGAACACGACAAGCGTTTGTATGTTGCCAATAATATATATATATATATATATATATATATATATATATATATATATATATATATATATATATATATATATATATATATATATATATATATATATATATATATATATATATATATATATTTAAATTTTAAGAGACTCCAACACATCAAACTGAAGGGTCCTGAATGAATCTTTCCCTTCACTTAATACTGCTAGCCATTCAGCATTTAGGATTGAATAAGGACATTTGTTCATTTTATGTAAAACTAATATTTTCATGTACTCCAAAAATATTAATCAGTTACTGAAAGAACTTTTTGGTTGCCTATGAATGCTATGATAACAAAGGAATTCTCTCCTGCGTTGGGTTCGTATTATCCCTAATGCTATTTGGTCATTAGTGGAGATTGTTATTTGCTCTTTTTTAAACCAACGATTATTCCTTGTATCTATTTATTTATATATTTACTGATTTTTTTACATATATTGTATTTGTATCTGTTCGTAAGAAAAAATAACTTACAGCTGCCTCTGCCTATTAGAGAAACGAGGAAACGAGTGCTGTTTGATTTATGGTTATATTACCAAATCATTATCATAATTTACTCTAACCATCGAGCATGTCAATAAAACTGGTTCAGGAGCGAAATTCGGAGTAAATACAAATATGGCAAAGGAGCAGGAATCAAATGAGGTGAGGTTTGATAATGACACTCGGAATATTTTGCAATTTTTTTTAAATTTTAAGATTATGGATCACATTTTATGCTTTTTAAATGTGATTCATAAATGGGAACAACTTAATTCGTGAATTTAGCAACTCATAACATCGGACCTAAGGTCCTCTGAACAGGCCAAAGCTTTAAAGATCAAACGAGGTACTTGACCATGAAAGGGCGACCCAGACCTCAAGCAAATTTCCCCTGAGATCAAATCTTCCGTCTTTTATTTACTGCCATTTTGAAAGTTATTCCGTTTCATCACTTTCCATTCTCAGGCACTTCTGAGGAGTTCATCAGCCAATAAACATGCGATTTAAAACTGGTCAAATTTCACCCTGACTGACAGTTCTATTCGGCGACTTATAATAATATTCAGCATAAATAAAGGCTGTAGTGGAATAACGTCATTGTGGAATATTGTACGATTTATTTCATTCCTAACGCGAGTAAATATTTGAGTTTAATATCAAGTATATTGGAGTGCGTTCTTTATATTTTCTTGATTAGCGTTACGTTTAACCTCTCTCTCTCTCTCTCTCTCTCTCTCTCTCTCTCTCTCTCTCTCTCTCTCTCTCTCTCTCTCTCTCTCTCTCTTCCTTTGTAAAGAGAAAGCTAAAACTTATGAAACCTAAAAGTGGAATTCAGTTCTATCTGAAAGCATTACCTTTTCAGCTAAAATATATTTAGCATTAATTTAAAAAAATACCCATAATAATTACTCGATTTCCCTTTTTATAGCCTTTTTCTATGACTGAATCTCCGCCTGATAAAATAAAAAATGATCAGTTACTGATGCGAGAAGTTTGCACATAATGTGAATTATTAAGTTGTGCCTTTTCTATCATTGATCAAAATGCAAAATGTCACATAAATTTTACAAATACTAAACAAGTAAAAGAGGCCAAATTATATAATAATAATAATAATAATAATAATAATAATAATAATAATAATAATAATAATAATAATAATAATCTCACTGATCTAAATTTCACAATGCTTACAAACACTAAAAAATAAACAATAAATTATATCACAATTCATTGTAACATAATAATAATAATAATAATAATAATAATAATAATAATAATAATAATAATAATAATAATAATAATAATAATAACAACAACTCCCAATGAAATATCTCGTAATGATTAGATACCATCACCTGAGCATCAGAAAGTTATACATAAATTTAGTAAGCGTCGCTGGTATAAAAATAATCTGCACATCAAAGGTGGCCTTTGTACAACGGGGGAAACTGACTTGCATTCCAAAAAGAGCTTTGTAATTCCAGTCCCAATTCTTCCTGCCTTTTATATAGTATTCTGATTTCAATTTAAGGCTTGAACGAAGCACAAATCTGTTATGTCCTCTACCAGTTTTATACACACACACACACACACACACACACACACACACATATATATATATATATATATATATATATATATATATATATATATATATATATATATGTCAAAAAGGGGTATCCAGGAAAAGGCAGCACGTATATAAACACAAGTTTATTTTGCCGACGATGTTTCGCAATATTTCATTGCATATCAAGGTGTAATTTACAAAAATATACCTTAAAATCTTATAAAAACACGAAAAATAAAATACTTTAAAAATCACTATTAAGACGGACATGACCTACCTAAACTGAGTTAAAGTGAAACTAAAAAATCTAAAAAAGATATAGGGTAAGTAAAAGTTGAGGTACAGAGGAAATTGTAAACAAACAACTAGTTATGCTATATATATATATATATATATATATATATATATATATATATATATATATATATATTATGAAAACAGAAAATAAACGCAAAGAGGTTTTCATATCTATAGATGCAATATGAAATAAGCTGAAATACTAAATAGTGTGTAGAGAGTTATTCTTCTTACTTACGTGGAACAAAGACAGACAACAATAGCTTAGAAATTTCATTATTTCGTATAAAAAATTAAAAAAGTTTACGAATAAAGTAATACATTTCTAGATGTCATTTCAAAACCATTTACTTATGGAGTCAACAGAATTTTTTTTTTTTGTACAAAAGCTTTCATACAAATCTACATTTTACAAAATGCGAAATTATTCTTAGAAATTCCTAACCAATGGCGGCAGAGAAATAGTTAAATGGCGTTGTTAAGTAGTAACCAGGTCAACTGCCTTGTTGTGTAAAACAGATAAAGGGGCCGTGGATTTAGGATTGAAAAAATTGCCCTGAGACTTCAAACTTCACAAAGAAATACTGGGAAAATCTGTTTACTTCAATTACCTTTGCCTTTCTTCTAATTATTACATTTTATTTCATTGAAAAGGACATTTGTTTTATTAATCTGGAGGGTAGCTACTCTCACACACAAACGTCTCAACCCGAGTGACGCCTCAGAATCTGAGGCAGAATTCACTCGGCCTAGATTTGACAACATCCGAACGACATAGGCGAGCTTAACATATTGGTCTTCAACAGAATTCCGGGTATGATCATTCGTCTGTAAAGTGAATATAATCACTCATATTTCAGAAACCATTCTTTTAGAACTGAAAGGAGTTCAGCTGAACACCTACAATTCAATTCGATAACGAATTAAGGTGACAGAATGAATATCAGCAGGACGGAACGAATGCATGAAAACGGTAATGTATAATAATGATCATTAAGTTACGGTGCAGGTTAATAGATTTTTACCAAAATTTGGAAAAATATTTGAAACAAGTAAACAATAAATAACTATTCAGTTTGGGCGGTGTGTTTACCGTTAAAGGAATTGAAGTCAGTCCCCAGTACAGGCATTAGATGACCAATAATATAAAGAGTGAATAAAACCCAAGAAATTTCAGGAGTTCTAAACCTGAAATAAAGTTATTGCAAGTTTCATGCCTTAACAAGTAACAAGTACCATCCGCATTGGCACATTAACACTGCATAATGTCCATACACTAAAAAAGAGCTCTATCTAATTTCACTGAAACTTGAACCATTAAGTCAAGAGGCGTTCGCTCAAATAAAAGATTCTGGAAGGAGAGAGAGAGAGAGAGAGAGAGAGAGAGAGAGAGAGAGAGAGAGAGAGAGAGAATCTTCAAATGAGCGAGGCGATGAAGTCGGGCTAAAGAGGCTTCAGAAGTAAATCTAATTGCGATAAAACTTTAATATTGTTTCTGCAGCTATTTTCTGTTTTAAAAAAGAAAGGAGTAACTAGTGTCAGCGTAAAGAGGAGCGCTCATTTTTTTCGATTTTTTTTTATTCGCCAAAATGTTTTTTTTCTCGTTCATTGAAGCTTCTGCTTTCTGTCACATACTTCAAATCCTTATTCTTTCTATTACTGCTCCGCTGCTTTCAGTAAGGTTCCCTCTCCCCTATTGATTCACCGTTTCATGTTTGAGTCCTGAAATTCTCAGTAACGTATAACAAGGTCTGTGCTGTTCTATGCAATATAATTTACTTCTCTGTATACTGTGGTTTTCATTACCTAAACTTGACTATTTACTATACTGTTTAAAGGGAAAGTTATTTTGCAAATCATAACCTCGTCTAGATGTAACTGTCAAAATTATATCCTGTTAGAGCATCGAGACTGTGACATACTGGACCAGGGCACCAACCAAGGGCAATTTATTCTGAACAAAGGCTCACCTTAAACTAAATTCCTATATACACTATAACAGTTCATTATTAATAAGAAAGAAGGGTTATTTTCAAATAAAGTTTTCCATACATTTGTCTGTCATAAATAAAAAATATAACAACATCACGTCAACTATGAATTGATGGCGATATAACTGGAATTCTATTTTGTTAGTGCTTTATGGTGTACAATACAATAATCACCAAAGTAAGACGGAAAGAAACGTTGACTTCTGATAATTTTGTAAGTAATAGGTAAAATACACAGTATATCAAAATGAAAGTAAAGGTTCTACTGACAGTAAAATGACGTTAAAAATACCACTCTCGTAGAACCACCTATACAAGGGCGATATTTCTGTGCCCGAACACAGCTTATACTTCGTGGGTTACGACATTTCAAAAGCCCTTTAGAGCGATGTCTATTAAGTCAGCAACTGGAAAAGACAGGAGGAGGTGCTTACAACAATTTTAAGCCGGTGGAAAGTGTCGACATTTCGGTTCGGGACTTGTGCCTCTAATATCCGCCACAGACGTATTCTGTCTTATTGCAGTTTTCAAGACAAAGGAACTATGTTTATAACTGCGGCCTCAAAAGGAAAGGTATAAATTCTTCTTCTCTTTCTTATGCACGCAAACTTGCATACAAATGCGCGCGCGCAAAGTTTTACACGCAGACACGTTCGCTCACTCTCATTATAGTTGGAAAGTACTTGCCAAGGGAAACCTACAATGTAAAAGCGAAATGGTGGCAAAGATATTTTCTCTCTCTCTCTCTCTCTCTCTCTCTCTCTCTCTCTCTCTCTCTCTCTCTCTCTCTCTCTCTCTCTCTCTCTCCCGGATAATTATTTGAATCACCTCAACTACGAATTGTGAAAAGCCCAGTGGGAACAAGGTTTAACATCTTATTTAAGAGAGAAATATTTAAAGCATGGAGCTGTTTGTACAAACTGTTTTCCTAATCTAATACAACGATTAAAATATTCATATTCCAAACTTGGAAGAAAAAATGAAGCAGAAGTTGTTTGACGAGGAAAAATAAACTACCAGCTCCTTAATTTATGGACAGGAAATTGATAAATTATGAGGTACACACGTGTATGTACACATATATACATACAACCGTAAATAAATATACAGTAAGTATATATATATACATATATATATATATATATATATATATATATATATATATATATATATATATATACATATATATATGTATATATATATATATATATATATATATATATATATATATATATATATATATATATATATATATATATATATATACATACATACATATATATATGTGTGTATGTATATTTACATTTACACACATATATATACATATGTGTGTGTGTTCAAACTAAAAACAAACCAAATAAAATCTGAATATAACAAGAGCCACTACGTTCTACATTCAAGGACGAAACTACTATACAGAAACCTTCCCTGCATCAGCCTCTTTATTTCCCCACATAGAAGAATCAACCACCCAATATTTACGGCAACGTTTACCTTTGTCTCGCCCTAACTCTGGATATGAAGGACCTTCTGTTCAAACACCTCCTCCAGTCTCTCCTCCGAGCACTCTCTTCCAACCCTCCAGCCTGCAATTAAGAAGATCACTGGCTTCGTTCACCAGCAACGCTTGCGTTACATTTTGCCTCCTCTTGCCTTTCAAGAATAATGTTGAAGTGAGCTGGTCAAGTTCTTTGAATTCGTCATAATTAGTCGGCCTACTCCTGTCTCACATTATTAAGATCCGTAGTTTATCATATTTCTTCAATAACTCTTCTAAATACTCATTGCATCAACGCACGGCAGAACTCTCTTAAGACATCATCTTTCTATTTCAATCTTCTATTACAGATCCTTTAGGTCATTAACCTCTCTCAGTATTTACTGCCATAAACTACACCTTTTCCTCTTGTGAGTACCCACTTAGATTGACCCTACTTCTTTCATATATAGCACGACCTTCCCTCACATTGTTCATACTAACTTATCCTCCCTTTTATAAACGGCTACACAATATACTGTTTTGTTCTTCATAAACTAACTAGCTTATTCTATTTATATGGGGTCAAATATTAAAAAAAAAATTACAACATAAAAGCCACTACCTGTCATTATAAAATCTACCGCACAATGTTCAACAAGGACTAACGTTACAACTCTAAATAATTAATTATATTTCCCTCTCTGCCGCATAAGGGCGTGTCAACAATACAGCAAAACATGCTATGAACACACACCGGCAACTTATCACATCCATATAAACAAGTTGAAAATAAATCATCAATCATAAGTGGTGAACGAAGTTTTGGTGAATGCTGGATAGTCGTCTGTAGCGCTGGTTAGAACTACAAATAAGTCGT
Source organism: Macrobrachium rosenbergii (assembly GCF_040412425.1). NCBI lineage: Eukaryota > Metazoa > Arthropoda > Malacostraca > Decapoda > Palaemonidae > Macrobrachium > Macrobrachium rosenbergii. Next base: position 7,770,343 of record NC_089785.1, on the reverse strand, counting down.
TGACTTGCTTTCAAATTGTTTGTTATGTGTATGTGATAATTAGCCAAAGTGTGTTTATGAGATGTTTTACAGCTGTGCAGATGCACCCTAAGACGCTTGTTATTTATGACTAAAACTTTCCCTGCCGTGGTTCCAACCCGTTAACAAAATATCTTAGCATTTAGGTAGCATGAATCGTCCTGAACATCACACGCAAAAAGCTTCTTTGGGTCGAGATTAAACGAAAAACAAGACAACGAAGTGAAACCTGGAAGAGAAGGGAAATGAAATCCTATGCCCGTCTCGAAATTAAAATCATTTTCTCTGTTTCACAAGAGGAGTTGCACCTGCAATGCGCCATTAATACCGTCGCGTAATTCTCAATGACGTTATTAATCTCTGAAAGCATTACTAATACCGTGATTAATATGACCTGGACATCGCCAGGAGAGAAATGAATTATCCGAGCGATCTCACAGAGTAAAGAGTCATCACCACGGAATTTTTTTTTTTTTCAGGTAAAGGATAATCGTTAAATGCTCCTCTGTTTTATTAGAGATACATTATTATTATTATTCTTATTATTATTATTATTATTATTATTATTAATTTACTTAATCTCATCGTGGGTAATACAAATAACTGCTCCTCTTCTTCACTAGAAATATATTTCTGTTATTATTATTATTATTATTATTATTATTATTATTATTATTATTATTATTATTATTATTATTATTATTATTACTTATTTATTTATATTTTATCATTATTATTTCTACTCAGTCAATCATATCGTGGGCAATACCGATACCTGCTAATTTTCCAAGCATAAACCAGCAACTATGGGATAGCAGATAAAATCATAAAAACCTCTACCGGTTGTCTCGGTCCTTGTTGTTAAAAACTGATTATGGGAGCTGTTTATTTATTTACTCCTACACGAGTCCTATTCAAACGTACAGAAGATTTAGGTAATTTAGCTTTAATACATCAAGGGCAAAATGTTTCTCCGAATTTTGCTGTTCAAGCCTTTTTATGCTACACGCTGAATAAATGAATCTATGTTCACACATTATTTTATAATGTACTGTAGGTCGATATTCTTTGAAGGGTGATAGCTTATATTTTTGAGACTTAGTTTTCTATAAAGCTTTTAAACCTAAATTCATTTTATCGCTGCTACAAAATGTATGAAAGAAAATCGTAGCATTGTCATATAAAATATACATTCTTTATATCAAATACCAAATCTAATCTATATATAAAATGAATTTACTGCTCTGTATCTGTAAAGGAAACCAACGGCGAGAGAGAGAGAGAGAGAGAGAGAGAGAGAGAGAGAGAGAGAGAGAGAGAGAGAGAGAGAGAGAGAGAGAGATTAATCATAAGCTAGAGTACCTCCTTTAAAATAAACTGAACTTTATCCAAGGAGATAAAAGATTTACTTTTGAATTCAAGATATATAATCGTTGTAACGAAAAACCAAGTCTAAAAAGCCTTAATGATATCATGAAACGTCTCATGACACTCACATTCCCATATTACGACGGAGCATCACGATGAGGCACCGGATTATAGTGTCAGTGACAGCGTGAAATGTGACGGTTTAAGATCTCTCGATTATATTTATTTGCTCGTCCAGGAGAATGGCCTGCATGTGAAGAGGTCTTGGTTTCTAAGGCCTTCTATTATTATTATTATTATTATTATTATTATTATTATTATTATTATTATTCCATTAAATCACAAACTTAAAAGCAACTAGCGTAAAAAGTCATGAATTTGCCTAGACCACATATGAGGGAATATAATTACATTAATTGAGAAATATGAAACAAATAACATAAGCTATGGAGGGCGTCTTGCACTAACAACAGTAATGACAGATAAACGTAACAATTTCCTGTCAAATATTGATAAGTTCCTTGATACATAAATGTCTAAGATATTCTCGATAATACAAGGGTCTAAGATATTTTCGATACCTTTATCCCTACTAAATGGTAAACGAAAAGGACAACGTTTGAAATTGTGATAAAAAGAACATTCTATTCTATCATGTTATCAAACGCCCACAATTATGCCAAGGGCCTCAGATAATCTTCAAGCTACTGTCTCTTGTCTTTGTAACCCATGCTTCCGTAGAATGGTCTACTTACAGAACCTGTGACCTGGATTTATAGGTCATAACGTACAACGTCACACAACACAAACACACAACCACAATCACCTTGGTTTTACCTTATGGAAAATAACAGCTGTTATAGTTTCATGGGTCACACTTCTGTTTATCTTTTTCTTTTATTCTCCACACTTCATCTTGTCGATGTTTCATTCCTTGGAAAATAATTCTCTCACGTTTATGGCCATTAAAAAGAATCATTTTCATCGAACAGAATTATTCCATGTTATGAAAGTTGAAATCCATTCTAATATAACTTTAGTAAAGTAGAGTAACAATGACTGAAATATTGAAATAAAAAAAAATAAAAGAAAAAAAAATAAATAAATAAAATAAAATTAATAACTAAAATAAATAAATGACAAAATAAAATAAATAAAATAAATTATACAATAAATAAAATCAATCAAATAAATAAAATAAATAAAAAAATAAATAAAATAAATAAAATAAAAAATAAATGAAATAAATATATAATATAAATAAATAAAATAAATAAATAAAATAAAATAAATAAAATAAATAAAATTAATAAATAAATATATAAATGAAAAATAAAATAAAATAAAACAAATAAAATAATAAAACAGGTAATTAAAATAAATAAAATAAATAAAAATAAAATAAAATTAATAAAATGAAATGAAGAAAATAAAATGAATAAAATAATTAAAATAAAAAATATAAATAAAACAAATAAAATAAAATAAATAAGTAAAATAAATATAAATAAAATAAAATAAATAAAATAAAAGAAATAAAATAAATAAATAAAAAATACATAAAATAAGATAAAAAAATAAAATAAATAATAAAATAAATAAAAACTAAATAATTAAAAATAAAATAAATAAAAATAAAGAAAAAATACAAAATAAAAAAAACAGATAAATAAAAATAAATAAATAAATAAATAAAATAAAAATAAAATACATGAAAATAAATAAAATAAAATCAATAAAATAAAAAAAATAAAAATAATTAAAAATATAAATAAATAAAAAATAAAAAATAAAAATAAAAATAAATAAAAAAATAAATAAATAAATAAAAATAAATAAAGATGAATAAAAAAAAATAAAAATGAGAAAAAATAAATAAATAAAAATACATAAATAAATAAAAATAAATAAATGAATAAAAAAATAAATAAAAAAATAAATAAAAATAAAAATAAATAAAAATAAAAATAAATAAAAATAAATAAAAATAAATTATTAAAAAAATTAAATAAAATTAAAAAAGAAAAATAAATAAAAATAAAATTTAGAATAAATAAAAATAAATGAAAATAAAAATAAATAAAAAATAAGTAAAAATAAAAAAATGAATAAAAAATAAAATAAAAATAAAAATAAATAAAATTAAATAAAATTAAATCCATACATAAAAAAATAAATAAAAATAAATGAATAAATAAAAATAAATGTATAAAAATAAATAAAAATAAAAATAAATAAATAAATAAAAGTAAATAAAAATAAATATAAAAATATAAATAAAAATATATAAAAATAAAAATAAAAATAAATAAAACAATAGAAAATAAAAATAAATAAATATAACAATAAATAAAAATTATTATATAAATAAAAATAAAAATAAATATATAAAAATACATAAAAACAAATAAACATGAATAAATATAAATAAAAATAAATACATAAATGAAAATAAATAAAAAAATAATTACAAAAAATAAATAAAATAAAAAAAAATGAAAATAAATAAAAATAAAAATAAATAAAAATAAATACATAAAAATAAATAAAAATTGACAAAAATAAAAATAATATAAATAAATAAAAATTAATAAATATTATAAAAATAAAAATAAAAAATAATTAAAACAAAAAATAAATAAAAATAAATATATAAATAAATAAAAATAAAAAAAATTAATAAATATGATAAAAATAAAAAAAAAAAATAACTAAAATAAAAAAATAAATAAAAATAAATATATAAATAAATAAAAATAAAAAAAAATAAAAAAAATAAATAAAAATAAAAATACATAAAAATAACTAAATAAATAAAAATAAAAATAAATAAAAATAAAAATAAATAAAAATATAAAAATTAAAATAAAAATAAATAAAAAATAAATAAAAATAAATAAAAATGAATAAAAATAAATAAAAATAAATAAAAATAAAAATAAATCAATAAATAAAAAATAATAAAAAATAAAAATAAATAAAAATTAATGAAAATAAAAATAAATGAATACAAATAAAAAAAATAAATTGAAATAAATAAAAATAAATAAAATTTCAAATAAATAAAAATAAATAAAAATAAAAAATATATAAATAAAAAAAATTAAATAAATAAATAACTAAACAATAAAATAATAAATAAAAATAAAAATTAGTAAATAAAATAAATAAAAATAATAAGTAAAAATAAATAAAGCATTCTTCGCATCCACTAACATGTTAGGTACAAATCACCAATGGTACCTCCAGTCTCAAGGTACATCCGGTGAAGTGCGCTGATCTGTGACTAATGGCTCGCAGTGACAGGCAAAGGCCTTATGCGTTCATGAACACATCGCACTTTGATCCCAGTACTTTATCAGATGCCCTTCTTCCTTCCTCGTCGAAAGTAAGAGACCGGGAGGAAATCTTTTCTTATTTCATTCTTCCACCTTACTGTCCTCAACCCTCTCCTAACAATTGATTCATAGTGCAACTGCTTTGAGGTTTTCCTCCTGTTGCGCCTATCAAACCTTTTACTGTCATTTCCGTTTCAGCGCTGAATGACCTCATAGGTCCCAGTGCTTGGCGCCACTTGGGCCTAAATTCAATATTCAGTTCAATTCGGTAGGGTTTACCACTCTATTTTCTCAGTTTCATTAATTACACGGAATGAAGTCTTTGTAACTAACTCCGAATATTTGCTGTGGAAATTTTACATTGAAATTAAAAGGTACTGGTTATCAGTACTTAATGAGCTTCCGTTTCACTGGTACTTCGTTAATGCAGCCCTGGAGTTGTATATTTTGTACACTGTGGTCCCAAATCGCCCCCAAAATTTTCGAATTTGGATTAATGCCCTCCTCACCCGTATTTCAACAGTCGTACCCTCGGTTGTGTTCTCCATTTCCAGCTTACCTAAAACTACCCATTTATTGTCCTAATTTCAGGTAAATGAACTTTATAATGATTCAAATATTTGAATATTTTAACACTATACAGTTGTTAGTAAAAAATAAAGAAATCACACAAAATATCAGCAACAAGTTACAGGCCCTGTCAGTCTTCCATGAAAACGCCTTCCACTGAGAAAATTAATGGGTCACATAGAAGATACATGAGTGATAAACAACTTCCTTTAAAGAAGGTTTATGATGCATATTTACACGGTCTTTCTGAGATTACGTGCACTGGTTGAGGAACCAGGCTGGAAATACTTTTGGGTAAATTCTGTGAAAAAGTGATAGAAATCGAGCAGGAGACGTACAAAGAGGCAAACAGATGAACAAAAGGCAGTTTCTCTGTGTAATCAAATTAGCCTCCGTTGGTCAATCACATTGTTCTTAAAAATTCTTCTCTTTGCGTTTTGTTGTATCAGTATTAATATTATTATTACCATTTTCGGTATTGGCCCTCAATAATTCCATAATTCCGATAATAGAGGTTTGGAACCATAAAACAGGACCCAGATGGTGGAACAAAAGCTAGAAAGTGTCACTTTAGTCACTGCACTGCTATCCTTTCCACCCTCCACACATATACGGAAATACCCACCCGTAGCACCCAAAACTGAAACTATATTTTGAAATGAAAGAAAGGATCTCAATTTTTATTACTACGTCTGGTATACCTCAAGCAGAATTTTATATAGCTGTTTGTGGAATTTTCCTATATATTTCAAGGGCAATAAACTGAAATTCTAGCACTGTTATTGAAAGGATGATGTTGCCGAGTCCCACCTATGTCGTTGCAGAGCCCCGAAACCTTATCCAAGAGAGACCCCACCCCCGCTCCCTCGCCCCTCCCAAAAAAACGAGCCCAGTCCAGCAGAAATAGAAAACTGAGAGGAAAACCTTTTACGCTCATCAACGTAACTCGAGTCTACCTCCGGTGAATTCGTGTTAGGATATGCCAAAGACATTGGTAAGGTAACTGTCACTGACAATAGTAACAGCATAAGAATTAGTAACTGCCAAATTTGGGTTGACTATTTCCTAAGGCATTATATTCGTAAGTAAATATAAGTATGGAGATGTCAGCATCCCTTCAGTAATTCTGAGATGTTTTCTGGGTTTTAGAATGATCAGCCTCCGGAATTTGATCTTCGGCGACTCTGACATGGAGAAAAGGCACAGATTCCAAGATGCCAACTTTGGCCCTGCAACTTACCGTAGACCAGAACAAATTCTCTTCAGTTTAGCAAAAGAATAAAAACTGATAAATAAATAAATAAATAAATAAATAAATAAATAAATTACTTGCTTTTCAGTTACTTTCAGTGAACCATAAGTTAATAAAGAACAGCCAATCACGCGATTTCCATCCGAACAGTAGCATAATTATCAGAATTGTTAAGACGGTTACAGAAAGCAATGACAGCTTTTTGTTGGTATTAAACCTTGAATGACTTTGACATTTTCAAAGAAATAAGGATGCAACTTTAAAAATTAAATATTAATGTATAACAGAATGTTACTTTAACCACCTTTGTAACTGAGGTAAAAACTTCCCCTAGAACAAAATATAGAAATAAAAAATAAATAAATAAATAATTAAAAGGACTGCATAGACTGCTCAGGAGTCGCAAGGCTCCCGTCTCTCCACTAGTCAATAATCATGAAAGTTCTCATGGTAAAACGAACCATTTTTTTCGCAAATGCTGAAAACTGCGAGGATTTATTTCATGATCAATTTCCGTGAAGGACTGTGCAGACAAGATGATGGAGAATTCAGGTCGTTCTAAGATGCGCGACGCAGAAAACCAAGAAAATATTCCTAAGACATTTCCGTAAACCGCGACACATGAACTTTAAGGGCTGTCTCGGCATGGATTCTGTTCAGTATCGCCTTGAAAAGACAAAAGTATACACCTACGCGGTATGAAATAGATCCACTGAAAAAACAGAACTGACGAAGAACCAATAAGAAAGGAGGAAAATGAATTACAATGTGCGGTGTTTTTGTAATTGTTGGTAAAAGAACAACGAAAATATTTTGTAAATAAAAAACAGATCAAAACCTCGAAAGTAGTTACTCCATGAGGTAGTAAACTTAAAAAAATCATTAACACAACAGTCCCTTTACTTTTTCATTTTATTCTGTTAGTTTTTTCCATTTAAAATTCATATATGCATCGTGCAAATACTTTATTTTTCAAATATACTTTATATATTTCAAATTAGGGTGAAAAGAGGTATCTTGTTAGCAATAGGAGAACCTTGTATAGATTCTTATTCAGTGGCAGCTGATTTATAAATTTATCTTGAAATATTGATATATAAAACAAATCAAAATATATACATTGTGCTAGATTTAATTTATCAAATAGTTGTATACCTTCATGGAAAGTAATAGTCCCATGAATGGAAGACCTACATTTAATTTTCAATATTAAAATATGTCCGCTAAGTAAATATGACTAAATACTTACTGGCCAAAAAAATCACTGTTTAGTCTTCACGGCAGTGCAACGAAGGCACAGAGGAGAAGCCACTCTTTGGAGTGAAAGGCAATTAGGCAGAGTCCTTCCTCAGCGCCCTGGTTGCCCTTGCAGGGACGTCCCGGAGTTGAAGGAGAGAAAGGCCTGATGTGGGACTCTGGGCTCTACCTTACCAACTGAGCCGAAAGCCAAAGGCATTCCCCGAGTTTAAATGACTGCCTCAATGGGATGTCCTCACACAATTAGGCTTTGTGTCTTGATGAGAAGTCAGAAATACATCGAAGAAGCTGCGATAACTTGTGACTTTCTAAGTTTGATGTTTATCCTAGGCCTACTGATACTAAACACCAAATGGTACAAAGCCTTTAGCTATTCCAGTACAATGTGATAGGCGCACCAAGAGAGCAGTAATGCTCATCATGACAAGAAGACTGAGCCGGTGCTTCAAAGATTACAAAAGGAGTTATTCCACAGACTGCTCTGGTAAAACCGAGTATGGCACAAGAAAATGTTGTGGCATAAGTGGATACAGTCCAGGAACAGAAAAGAATAAAAATAATTGAAAGATTCTGAAAGAAACTTGGTTAAGTTTGGAGAACCTGGACTGACTAAGAATGAACTGGTGTTTGAGAGAATGTTTCCAAAATGAGGCCTGACTTATTAATTCATGGCTCCCAGAAAAGAATATTCATAAATGTATTCGGTAGAAGGAAATATCAATGAGAAGAGTTTGTTAGATTAAACACCAATGCAGGGGCGATTATGCCAAGCACTTATACCAACCCATCAGAGGTGGCGAAGATAGCGCACAGGAAGGAGATATCCGACGAGTCAGTATGACTCAGTTCATAATTGGTGAAAGTACCTAAAAAAATAAGAATCCAGCCATAAAACCGACCAGATAATAACACCAAGCAAAGTATACATCAAGTGCTAAAAATGGATAATAAAGCCATATATAAAAATTGAAATGGAAAGTTATGATGAAAGTCAAATGTTCGGAAAATTAATAAGGATTTTAAAGCTGTGATAATCAGAGAACTTTGTAACGAGTCTCCTCTGATTTCATCTACTATACGCCTGCCCCCCCCCCCCTACCCTCTCTCTCTCTCTCTCTCTCTCTCTCTCTCTCTCTCTCTGAGTTTTCTATTGCAGACACCAGGCACGGAGACTCAATAACTCAAGTTTTAGGTAAGTTGGACCAGATTTGTCTGGCTGAGGGGTATAATGACGGGAGTGGTAATGTGAACGTGCACTGTTTAAAAGTATTTAGCTCAAATACTTTATTCAATTTGTGGAAATAAACTTTGCAAGGTAACCTAATTCATTTTTATCTCTGGCGACAGATGAGTTTTACTCTTTTATGATTCATCCAAAGCGCAACTCACATCTTTTATGCATAATGAATTTTGAACTGGACGCTTGTTTTTGGGACACCATTTATCACCGAATTTTGCAAAATGTCTAAATAGGTGTATCTTACTTTCCTTCATAATGCTCATCATCACTGCTATTTCCTGAAATTGCAAAGGTCACCCAAGAGCGGCAGACGCAAAGGACAGGTCTCTGCGTAACGTACAATGCCGAGAAACCGAGAATATGCACATTTCAGTCAGGGACTAGGGCCCTGTTAACCCACGCTAAGACCAGGGGGAACCAGGCAGTGGCAGGTGAGGACTCTACAAGTAGACCTATCCTCGCTTAAAAGGACATTAAGGAATCTCTCTCTCTCTCTAGTAACGCTTCTCTGTTTACTTTCTCTTACATATCTCTTAACTTTTATCCTCGAATATATTAACACCATTTTGTCTCACTGTAGGACATTCAAACAGTTATAAAAAGTCATCAGAAATACGTAAAGGCAGTTTTATTTGTCACAAAATGCCAAAAGACAAAAACTTTCAATGGATTATGATAATATAATCTCAGATTACTTCTGGGCATCAAATGTCTTTATCACAGGTATTGATCCTTTGTTATCTTGAAATTAACATGCGGTAGCTCATCCTATTTGGCACTCATTAACACACTAGGCTTGGAAACAAGTAATATTTTATATACGACTAATTAAACTTTCGCCTGCAATTATGCTCTTATTCATGTTCATAATTCCCTGTTAATGATGTCCATTATGGTGTCAGGTGGCTGCTAATTACCTCTGCCAGGTGTCGTACCGTGAGACTCATGGCAGCAATTAATCTCCCGAAGACACAGAAAGGTTCCGTCTGAAACAAAGACTTGTGTTCAAGCGAACTTGTGACGTCACAGTTGTCAAGACTGACGTCATATTTGTAAGTCAACATTTCACGTTGTTCTCTGAACGCTGGGCACTTTTGGGAAGGTATAATTTCCCCTGTTGAAGTTATAGAAAGGGAAATGCTTTTCAAAGGAAGACAATTTCTTCTGATGAAGTGAAAAATGTCAAGAAATGAGAGAGAACAATTTCCACAAAGACTAAAAATTAAGCGGAAAGTGTTTAAGTTAAATTTCATTTCTTTGCTTAAGCAGAAGATGGTTAAGATGGACAGTTTCCCACGGTCGGAATAACAAATAGAAGAACACAATTGTTACAAGGGATAATCTATTTTAACTGATCTAAATTCAAAACCAATTTTGCTGAAAGCAAAATATTAATCAGTCTTGGGGTACAAGAAGTATTTTACAGCTAAATCCTCAATTATATGATGAGGTATATTAGGTTTTGCTTAGTAGCTACAAAAGCAGAGGATTGGCTTATAACTATTAAGAGAGAGAGAGAGAGAGAGAGAGAGAGAGAGAGAGAGAGAGAGAGAGAGAGAGAGAGAGAGAGAGAGAGAGAAATATAGAAGAAACATGGGTCTCAACTAATGAGTCACATTCATGGGTCACAATCTGAGTCACGACTTACAAGTCAAGACCTATGTGTCACGGACTTACGGGTCACAATCTATGGGTCACAAATTATGAGCCACGACGTATGGGTCACGGCCCTAAGTAAAGTCATTAGACTATTTAAGTGGGTCGTGTATGGAGACCTATACAGAGTTAGTTAACCCTTTCAAATATTATTTAACAAACAAAACTCGGGTGCCAATTCAAAATAAAGAGGGGAGTATTATGAATGTATAATTTGATCTTTAACTAAATTAGAAAATAAATTCAATTCGAGTCTTGGACGCAATGATCTCTTACATAAGTGTTTTCATGATTTTTATTACCATAAACAAAAGATTGTATGATCTATGAAATAAATAAATTATAAAAAAAACAAACTCCAAAGTAACGTTTAAAACAGCATCATAAAAAGGAAAAAAAGGAAATGCTCTGAACGTGCTTTAAAGCAGTTGGTTTTATCGTCATTTTATAACTTTACGAGAATCATTAGGATATTGGGAATCAATTTTTTAGTATATCAGTGTTGCCTCAGTTTGTCTTATTCGTTCTAATTCATTTCGTTTGGTTACTTGACTTTCTCCTGAGCAAAAGCCCATTTTCTCCAGCATTCGACTTCCTACTCTTCCCTCATACACCCTTCTTGAGTATCTCATCTATCCATTAGTTTTTAATATGTAATTATCTAGTCTTTCTTCAAGACATGCTTCAAAAAATCTTTATTGTCCTCCTTTCCCAACGATTTATTACCAAATACTATTATAAACTGGTTATATTTCTCCTTAGGAGAAATAAAACCATCCCTGTTGACTGATTGCCCTAATTCTTACGTAGTTCGTTCATCACCGGCGTCTTTAACTTTAATCCATTTTCTACATAACTCACACCTTACATGATATTCATACTTCTATCTTATCAACCTTATTCATATTTCTATCTTAAACTCATGTCCTGTTTACATTTTTAGCCTCATTCTTATTTTTTTCTTCTCAAAGTAAAGCTAAATTTTATTTCCCATTAGGTTTCAATTAAATAGTGATCAGGCATACCTCCAGCTTCTCCTCTTCTCATCATTACATCCATCAATTACCCTCCCACCAACTCTGCTAGAACATGACCTTGTTTTAGTGAGTGAATGTTTTCCACCGGAGGATTCTTTACCTTTCAGTATGTTTCTACAGATATTACGAAAAACCTATTCGTCCCCGTATGCAAACATGTTCTGTCGACGTTATTCGTGATATCAAAAATTTTAGAATAAGTCAATCCAGTACAATTTTGTCTCTTAATCATCCAGTATCATTTCCCTGCCAAACGAGAATGCTCCGGCCCTCTCCCACCTATAATAAAATACGAAACAGAGATATAAACTCCCAACAATTAAATTCTCTCATTTTTAGTGCATGAAGCATCTTGATATTTATGGCTTCTTATGCTTCTCATTGTCAACGGGTTTTTCCGCGTGCCAAAATATATTTACACAGACAGAAACGCAAGCACCCTGAACACCATATTGCAGATAAGATGGATTTTGTGATTCGCACCAATATCACATCGAGAGCGGAAAGAAACAACACGGAAGAGAAGATATTAAAAAGAATATTACTTTACGAATCTACAATAAAATCACCTTCTATTACGGGAGTCGTATTTCAGCGGCAGTGCTGAAGATTAATTTTACCTTTAGTAGTGATTCCTGAATGAAATGGAATCCTTATCAGTCTGATCTGATCGTCATGCAAAGAGAATAAGTTAAAAGCGAACGCCGCCTTATGAAGGGCTTTCGTCATCAAGGGACTGACAGGAGATTCTCTGGGGCAACTGTTTCATATCTAACACAGAAATAGAGGCTAGTGGTAACTGTTACTATTGCTATTATTACTGGATTAAGTTTTTACCTGTAAGTACTGTAGCGTAATAAACAGTGTGCTATTTAATCGTCTAGTGCGTGCTGTACAATAATTATGCTGGTTTCATATATAATTCAGGGACTTTCTTTCAAGGGAGATGAGATGTAGCATAGTAAATGGCAATCTATTTAATACTTTAGTATCAATAAATGCTACATTTTCATGCGTGTAAATCAGGGTTTCGTCTTCAAAATCAACCAACTCCTTACAAAATTCTATTTAACTCTGTTTTACGACTAATTTCCCCGACGCATGTTGACCTTATCGCATTTATGAGTTAAGCTTTCCAAATAACTTGCACAGCAAATTTAAATTTGCCGTCGCCTTAAGAATGAAATTAATGACTTTTACATCCGCCTCAGAAATTCAAAGAAACTTGAGTTTTCCATGAAACTGTATACAGAAATTCTATAACTATAAAGTATTTTTCATTCTAAATACCTGAGAGAGAGAGAGAGAGAGAGAGAGAGATTACAAGCTAAAATAGTATTTCCATTGACAAACTGAATGTTATACGACGAAGAGTAAGAAAAACACAATATGATCTATTACTGCAATGTAATGTGCAAAATACAATCAGTATGATAATAAAGTAAAGAGTACAACCTAACACCACATCGCGTCATTTTAATGAAGCTTTTCGATGAAGCTCTTCCACTGACAGGAGGAAATGAGACGACTTTTTTACATCGCTTTTATGGGTTGTTCTGGAGAGCTGAGGACCCTGTGAGAAAGGCGTACGAAGACGACCTGGTTTTTATGGCCTTTAAACATGTCAATATTAATCATTACTATTATGAGAGCACGTGCATCTGAGATAAGTTAAAATGACCCAAAGTGAGAGGAGAAAGAGAGAACAAAATAGAGTAACGTGTACAAAAAAAAAAAAAATAAAAAAATAACGGTTCCTAAAAGTGATAATTCAATTTGTTGTGTTTATGGGCTTGTTGGTACCATCAGCCTCCCTGGGAATGGGGGTTTGAAAATGAGTCAATCTGAAACTGGCAGAAGTTGGAAAGAAAAGCATATATCTGGGAAATTATGGTGAGATCTCGGTCATTTTGATGTGGTCAACTTGCTGCTTCAAACATCCACAGTGATACCAAGGGTCTCGTTCAGTCCTTCAGAAATTTTTTTTTTTTTTTTTTTTTTTTGGGTGAGCCGTGACTTTATAGGTCTGGTCTATTCAGGGGACCTTCGGGTTTCCTTCGTAGGATACTAAATGCGGGTAAAACGTCTACTTGTATCTTATGGATATAAAAGCCCCAAAACTGAATCTTGAAGGAAATAGAACTCACAATCTGCCTACCATCATGAACCACAATCTCCGAAGCACTAACCTGACCCAGATTTTTCTTCTTCCTTTCCTTTTATTTTATTTCCGTTCATCTTTTCCCCTTAATTTATCTTTCAGCTGAGTTGCTTCAATTATTGTTTACCACTTACGTAAATAATTGATTTTATTAATACAAAGGTATCACTTTTAATGTCATCTTATAAAAATAAATATCTCTCTTCAAACAAGATTCGTTTGATTTCCTGAGGCAGAACTGATGATAACTAAATTCTCATTCTTGGGTCCTTTGTCCTGCAGTCATATCATATTCCGGTACCTTCCCTTGCACTTACACAAACATATGTTGAATGCATAAAACAACGACAATCAAATCTCGTAGTGTAAATATCATGCCACTTGCTCTGTATTTTAGAAAACACCGTTGGTCAGAGCCATAGCACTTGTTACTGTTATTTTATTTAAGAAAGAGTGGCTGTAAAGTCTGTACGTTTGTTTAGAAAGGTATGGCGTAGTTTTACAATGGTTGACACGTTAAATGTTATGCAATGCATTCATTTCCTAATATTTGATATCACATACAAATGACACAAAGGTTTTTCATAGATTGCGTCACTCTGAAATGTGAGTGGAGTGGCAGCCTTGCCTCTCTTTCAGGCTTGGAAACTCTCAGTCAAAAGTCCCTCTGAAGGCGGAAGGAGAATCCTCTGAAAATGCATTTTTGAGTCCCGTTCGGTGACCTACTTCCCGACTTCACTTACGTGTGGTCATTTTCTCTACTATATATACTTCGGAGAATCGTTTTATTACTCTTGACATCTCCAAGGGATTTGGCAGAGTGTCTGGCATAAGGCTCCACTACCGAGTGATGTACAAGTTACGCGGCTCAGGGACTTGACTCCCGTCCACTACCACACTTTGGAATTCTCTGTCTGTTTCTGTTGTCCAGACTGTAATGACATTTCTTTCGTTAAGAGGCGTCTCTGTTGCTCCTAGTTTTTATTTCATTGTCCTTCTCTTCAAGTGTGGGCATGAAATAGAGGCAAGGCTGCCCGTCCAATCACATTTCAAAATGACACAGATACTATGAAAACTTTGTGTGTGTCATTTGTATGTGACATCAAATATTAGGAAAAAATTGTATTGTAAATCATTTACTAATTCAACCATCATAAAACTACCCAATAACTTTCCATGCAAAACGTAAACTCTTTACACTAGATCTTCCTAAAATATAATAACATTAACAAACGATGCAGCTTAGAGCAATTGTGTTTTCTGATATGCAGAGCAAGTGGCATGTCATTTACAGCAAGTATTCTCACTGTCGTTGTATTATACAATTAACATGCCTGTATATAAAATGTGAGTGAAGGCATCCTGCATATAATATGACTGCAGGATAAAGGACTTGGAGCTGCATGTAAAATCTACACAGCAAGCGGAAGGCAAAGATAAAAAATTAAGAGCGGAGACAACATAATACAACGATTTCAAGTATTAAAAAAAAATTTACTTTCAGTATGAATCACGTTTCAACTACGGCGCTCTAATGAAACTGCTACGTAATTTTTAATTATTATATTAATTGCTAAAAGGACTAATAATACCCAGATCAGTATGATATGAGCACCAACGGGAGTTAGATGTTAAGAGAACGTATCTGATTATGAGGTGTTTATTTATCTATCTATTCATCGATTTCTTAGGAAAGATTCACGTAGAGTTCTCTAAATTTTAGCTTTGTATAACATTTAAAATAATTAAAATGACTGCAGGTGTTTATGAAATTGGAATTCTTTCACTAAAAAAAAGGCTTTCAAGTACTACAGCAAACACTGTACCTACTATCTATTACGCTATTACAATTACTCTTTAGCTCAATAATACATAATAATTATAATGAAAATGCTGGACTCCAAATATCTCTCATAATCATCTTTGGGAAATAAAGCATGATAATAAAGCGACCAATGAAATCCTAAGTGATTGTGTGACATCTCATCTACTGCTTTTACTGTATGGCTCATAATTATGTTCTGGATGTCTTAAGGGTCCATGAAAACAGAATGCGAGGACGGAGGGATTTTAGTGACTTTTGACTGTTATTTTTTTTGTGGCCAAATACTAAGGAATCTGCGATACTATGAATGTATATAAGGATTTAAATTGTACTTCTCTAATAGCTAAATTATACTGAAATGTTCTAGTAGGCTCTTTAGCATTATTTGATCATAATTATTAACTGAAATAAGTTCCGGGGACAGTAGGGTGCTATAAATAATGTCTTATTCTTACGAATATTCGCTTTCAAAATAATATACATACATACATACATACATATATATATATATATATATATATACACACATACATACATATATATAATATATATATGTATATATAATATATAATATATATTATATATATATAATGTATATAAATAAAGTATATACATATACATATATATATATATATATATATATATATATATATATATATATATATATATATATATATATATATATATGCAGAATCTACTGGTCACTTTTACCAGACACATATGTAATTCTAATAGCCACAATGCCCTCTTAACTTCGCTAATTCCTCGCGCTTTTTTTTTTTTTTTTGGATATGCTTGTAACTACGAAGCCGATATCCAAAGGGAAGAATGAAGAGCCTGTGACGGCCGGCCGCGGGAAGCGAACCCGAGTTACCAGGTCGGCAACGTGACCTCCTTGTGATATATATATATATATATATATATATATATATATATATATATATATATATATATATATATATATATATATATATATATATATATATATACTGTATATAATGCAGGTAGTTGACAGTTTCTAAAAACTTCACCGAATATCCAAATCAGGGGAGGAGAAGACATATCCCAGAAGTCTTTAAGATGTTTTATTGAAAGCATATGGCGTTACGTTTCAAGACTAGCGTCTCATTCTAAAGCTAAAAAGAAACCATCGTTCTCAGGCTAAAAAGGAACTAACATAAAATTAATACTAGTGTTAATCAATTAAAAAAGTAATAAAAATTACAAAACACTACATTAGGTTAAAAGGAAGGAAACAAGTCTTCAGAAAGGGAGAGGGGAACAGAATGACTATATGGGAGCACAACCAGACCAGCAGAATTCACGAAGGTACAAAGATGCCGAAGAAGAAGACTGGGCGTGTAAGTGGGCCACTGCCCGCTTTATAAATAATAACTACAACTGTCAACATTTGGTGGTTCGGTGCCCTGCCCAGAATTTTAAAATCTTTGTAATGGATATTATGTTTGCATTCTTTTGCATGATTTGGAGTATTAGAGAACTCAGGATTATTTAATTTGACACCAGTTAGATAACTGACGCCCTATGACAATCCATTCGCACCTTAAACAACCTCGGTGTCGATCTCACGAAAGTAGTCTCCCAGACTACATCTAGGACAAACGAATTTATATACAGCACCTAAGGTCACCAAGGGACTTAGGCTGTCTAAATTTGAAAAGACTTCAGATTGTAACTGGATTGGTGGGAATGATATTCAGTTTAATGGGAGGGGCATAATTAAAAATAAGACCTCGTAATTCTTTATAAAAGTACTCATCGTGAATCAAAGGAAGGCTAGCATAGAAGGGCAGTTCAGCTACTGTAGGCATACTGATCTTAGGAATAAAAACTTTGTCAAGAAATTGAAAAACACCTGTGAAACAAAGAGGCAGGAAAGCAATTATCACTCAGATACTTATGACAGAAATTCTATTTCGAGGTGAAACGAGTTCCAACAGGAAGTTACTGAAAATGCTCAGTACAAAAGACTAGATACTGAATTTAATTTAAATAAAAAAAAAATATATATAAAAACTAGTACCAAGACTTGTAAAGGTCGTTTTTCTAAAAAAGATGAAGTAATGCTAGATATAGTATAGTTTATAAGAATAAATTTAACTTATTACTGAACAAACCAATAAGGCCAATTTCTTGTTAAAAAAAAAAACAGGCCTTGTGTTAAAAAAACTAAAAAAATACGAAAGGTATATAACGAATACAGAAAAAACACAGACTGATAAATGTGATGTTTGATGCCTGATGTTTATGGGAGCGTTGATAGCCCTCAGGGAGTCCAGGATAATGGCGCCTGATGGGGCATAAGTTTGGAATTGGCAATGAAAAGAGGATGAATGCGTCCCCGGGATATCTTAAGGCGATGGAAGTCGTTATCTGGCCTTTTGACTATGAAACGCCCACAAAGACTTCAGGAGCCTCGTATCGTCTTTCTGCTATTGCTTTTGGATCCAATAACCTTACGGATTTAAGCTATTCAGAGGACCTCTGGCTTGCCCTTATAGGTTATTAAATGCATGAATGGATGCCTTGCAGGCTGAAACATACACAGTGTGTCTGTCACTGAAGCTTTCAATGACTAAAAGATTCTCTCATCTTTTTATCATGAAATCCAGGTTCTCTGAAGGATTTGAAATACCAGGTCTAAATTGTTTATTTATTTATTTTTTTTCAATCGTCCTTTCCTCCAATTGCTTTCTTTCCAATTTTCCTTCTCTTTCTGTTGGGGGATTTCAGTTCTTTGTCTTTTACCCGGTTCCCTTTGCAAAGACTGATAGCAGGTATCTTCATGAAATTTAAGTCTACTTGAATAACTCGTCTCGGACTTTTTCTTCAATTAGAAAATATAAAGAAAATGAGTAAATAAATATAAATTAATAAACAAGTAAATAATTATCTAAATGAATATACAATTAAATGAAAAATTAATAAAAAAATCAACTATTCAATTCATTAATGTCCTAAAAAATATTCATTAAAGAATATGAAACCAAGAACGATTAATAAAACCGTCTTATTTTATGCCACAGTAACAAAACTTCAGTCAGTTCCTTTTCAACAGGGAAAGTTATATGAAATAAATAAATAAATGAATATTCTCCAGTCACTAATGTCTTGAAAAACCTTTTCTGAAAGATTATGAAACAAGGGCGTTATGCCATAACGACAAAACTTCAGACACTTCCTGAATGACAAATCCAAACAGCAGTGAGAAAAGATTTGGGGAATTCTAGAAATATCTTACCTAACGATCGGCAATCAATCAAAAATATTTTGACTGTATTCTTGTTCCTTTCTGGAAATCCAGATATAAAGAGAGAGAGAGAGAGAGAATAATATTGTTAATCCTGCATAATTGGAAAGAGCCCAAACAAAAATCTTTTGCAAAAGAGGTTGCAATTTGCAAAGACCTCTCAGTCTGTCTCCTGACCGTTCTGCCCATCGTAAAAAGTTGGGCGAAAAACGCCGAAACTTCAGCATTGCGAGAGCGTGCTGAGCACCTCATTACTTATCTTCTTCCCTTCCCTATCGCCAACCCCCTCTCTCTCTCTCTCAACCCACCCCCCCAACAGTAAACGTTTAACATGAATAAACCCTTCAGGAATTTCCGCCATTCTTTTCCTAGACTCGCCAAGGACGGCATTCCTTGCAGCTACGCAGTTCTGCTTCTCTGTTCAGCATCTTGAGGGAAAGTTTAATGCTCTTAGTGAATATAATCTATATGAATTTAAACTTAAACGACAGAAAGCTATTCCGTTTTGTATTGCCATTAACTGAAACTTCCGTGGCAAAAGTTTCTTTCCAGGTGGGAAAAGACTGAATGGAATTCTGACGGTGGAAATAGAAGCATGTGATTGTTTTAGTCATTTGGATTGTAAAAGCGCAGTCCTAATGCCTGAAATGTATGATGTCTAGTATATTTTCGATAACATTAAACGGACTATCATCGGAATACCGTAGAGTTGTTTTTTTCCAAGACGGTCATGAATTAAATGTCAAGAAAATATCTATGAGAGCTGTCGTGTCGACTCTGCTAGATCTTGTGACGGGGTCATTGTATCTGCAGGAATCCAGTGAGAGAAACTGGGATCTGTTCAGTGGAGGATCACCCGCTGAAAGAAAGAGCAGAGCTTCTGGAAGAAGCATGGAATGGAGAGCCAAAGAAGCAGCAATGCTGACGAGAGCCAGTTTCTTCCTCCTTTCTGTTCTCAGGCCTCAGCTCCTCCTCTGATTGCAAGGCTGTACTTGATTCCTCTGGAATCAGCCTCGTTAGGCTCTGAGAAGACTCGGGTAGACAATTGCTTAAATATCCTCTTAAATAAAATGAAAAAAAATTCAAGGCAACGTATTCGTGGGTTACTAACAATTGCGCCTTTCATTCTCTGGTAAAACAGATATAATATATTATCTACTAGGTCTAAAATGTAATGAAGAGAAGAAAGAGAAATGGCAATAACCACAGTGACCGCAACTTTTCGATTTCTTCACTCTTTTTCGAAACGCTTGTCACTACAAAGCCTAAGAACCAACTGGAAGAACATGCAGTGATTCTGACACCTGTAGCAGTATCAGAACGAGGTCACGTTGCACATTTGGTGGTCAGGTGGGTAACGTGACCTTCTGGTACTCTGGATGAGGGTTCGAATCCTGCTAGGAACGTCAACTACTTCATATTCTTCCATTGTAGTGACAGCGTATCTAAAGTTTGTTAGAAATCGAGAAGCTAAGATGCCACTGAGGGTATTATAATCAAAAAGGTTGTTTTTTCATTCCACGAGTCAAAAGTACATGAAAATATTCGTCTTACGTAAAAAAATTAATTATATATATATATATATATATATATATATATATATATATATATATATATATATATATATATATATATATATATATATATCATTAGTGCTGACTGTGAAAATGGTTCATAACGTGCTCTACAGGTAGTAATATATGATCCTGCCATTGAGAGAACATTAGGGAACATTACGCGAGTCATTAAAGAGATTTACAGCAGAGTGGTTAGTGATAAATGATGTTCATTTATCGACAGTTTTTCTCTTTTTCCTTAACTTTAGTTTTGCAATTAATATTATTGTGTTTCCTTTTTGAACTATCTAATAACTAGTCTCCTTTTTAATTAATGTGTGTTATTTAATATGTCCAGGAAAGCTGCGTAAAAATGATTCACTTTGATGTTGAAAATTGCAGTTGCCTTAGAGGATACTTGCAGTCACTAATTGCCTTTTCTCGTTTACAATCCTGTAATTAATATTTTTAGTTTCACTGATGTTCTGATTCATATGATGAAAATAGCGGTAAGGATAATTTACTATTATCATTATCATTATTAGTAGAGTCGCAACAATGGCCTAGCATGACCGCTAACAACTGCTGCAACAGCAATCGGTTATAAATCATAATCATTCACTGATTATGATTTATATATATATATATATATATATATATATATATATATATATATATATATATATATATATATATATATATATATATATTAAGGAAAAATACGACTGAATTTTCTCTCTCTCTCTCTCTCTCTCTTCCTCCTCGATCAAGCCTCAGTAGGAGAATAACGAATTCTATGCACCTAACTACAAGCGGCATTTAATTAAAAAACCCAGATTCTTTATCATCGACATGTCTCTTCTATTATGCAAACAGGCTTTCGAGGACCTCGGAATGGAGCCGTTTACTCTCTGCTGTCGGATTCTTCTGCAGTTGTAAGCATCCCGTGCCGGAAGAAAACACGACAAACACAGTCACTAAATGACGTCATCAGGGCGGTCCCTGAAAACAACTCAGTCAGGCGAGCCTGTTTGTTCTCGGGCAGATGACAGGGACGATGGCATCTCATTAAAGAATCTGCTCATTAAAGGAGCCTTACAACAAAGAATAGGTTTTTTTAGAATGTAACTAGCATAGTAAGCTCTATTTTTTTCAGATGCAAATGCGTTGTTCACGCTGTCCTGGCAGTTATTTTTCTTGTATTTACATCTTTTTTAAAGACTTAGGAAATGGTGTGCTAGGCTTCATATTGAAGTTAACACTACGTTATCTACACAGGAATATGCAGCGTGTTAGCCGACAGACTTTACTAAGACTTACATAAATAAATAATAATAAAAATAATAATAATATGATTACGAATTATCCCTAATTCTCTCGTAATAATAATGGCTGGACTCTATCATCAAGTGAATAGGTAACAAGATAAACATGTACCTGTTTGCATGCATCAACTATCAGATAAGACAGAACTAAAAACCAAGGAGGTTCAGACAGATAAGCAAACTGTGAGGAAGACATCGACAAACGGAAAGATAGAAATATAAACATAAAAGTTAAAGGAGGACTTTAAAAACCAGTCAAGGGCTTGAAGTACGCAACCTTCAGTTACTTCTTACAAGTTAAGACCATAATCTCTGCTTATGGTAGTGCAGTGTAGGCATTACCAAAGGTTATTCACAGGGTTCCTCCTTAGATCCCTGGGTGCACCTTTTAGTCTTTCCTCTACCTCTATTTCCACTTCCTTTCTTCTCTCTTGCTGTCCCACACCTCTAGTTGTTACTTCTTCGTGCAACTGTGAGGTTTTCTCCCAGTTCCATCTTTAGGTCTTTGTGCTTCATCTCCTCTGTTTTCTGGATCTTTCTATCTTTCTATCCAACCACTCCATTTTCTTGTCCTTCAACCACTCTAACGCCTTCTTTTCATTGTCTTGTGGACTATATGGACGAAAGGGCCAAAGTACTTGGCTTGATAGCCTACTTTTCGTAAATCAGATCCTAATCGATACAGACTTTGCTTAACAATGGTTTACATTTGGTAAGAGAAATAATCCCGCGAGAAACAAATCTAAATTTTGTTTCGATGATTCCAGCATCTATACAACTTATTTTCCCTTTTCCTCGGAAAGGAATATGAGTTCCTGGGGGAACAGTTTATCATTTTATCTTAACACCGTGCAGGGAGAAGAGAGTAAATCAGATATCAGGGACCTGCGTGAACTTAATGGATTTCACTGAGCTAACTCGTGTCATTGCCCGGATGACTCGGAGGAATATTATCTCATGTGGTTGGACCCCTACAGAAGCTTGAAGCTTGCTATCCTCTGAACAAATAAAATCCAAATATCAGGCAGAAAATGGATGTGCAGTTTAATAAAAAAAACTGTGTTCAGCATTAATAAATAAAAAATGTTATTAAGAAGGAGATAAAAGATAGCCCTTAAAATGAATGTCAACTTAAATATTCCTTCTGTAGTAGCACATAAGAATATATAATAAGATATGCCTCAAGAGATGTATAGATAAGTGCAATAGTTATTAGTTAAAAAAACAATTTTGTTCAAACCATCATTATAAGTAAAAATGCCAAAAAAATTATCATGTGTTTACACTACACAGAGATCCAACCAAAAGTACACATTGAGATATATACAAAGCAAAAGGTATAAAATTCATTGTGACGTAAACATAATTGTAACAGTGAATAAATAATCAAAGCAACAACAAAAACATTGTAAAGAAATTTTGCAAAATAAAGAGCTGGAAAATATTGGTTCTTTAAACCACTTACACAAGTATAGACCTCAAGAATAAAACCAGAATCATGATCTAAGAAACAGAAGGTCCGTTCACGAGCAGGTAGGCGGAGTTACAGTACACCTACGTCATGCGAAGAGAAAATTGAAAAAGAAAGTTTCCCTCGGCAAAGTCAATACGACTCTCGGCCTGAATATGATAAACTTTGCAGAGTTTATTTTCCGACCAGCAAAAATGGCCAGGAAAAGTTTACACACATTACAGCGAGGCATTTTGTAAACAACTCTCAGCGAAAGATAAGTTCGTTAATTCTGTCTATCTCCCGCCTTAAGGAACGTTTTCTTTCTGTAGCCCTGAGGTATCTTGGGGTTCGCCCTTTTTACCTGACCTTGGTGAGAAGGCCCGAGGGATGTTAGTTGCTGAAGACGCTAAGTAAGAGTTACTAAAAGAAAAATGAGAGAGAGAGAGAGAGAGAGAGGACCAATCAAATAATACTATTCTTGAAAAAATATTACACCTTAAGCATACCTTAGTTTAACCAGACCACTGAGCTGATTAACAGCTCTCCTAGAGCTGGACGGAAGGATTAGACTTATTTTACGTGGCTAAGAACCAATTGGTTATCTAGCAACGGGGCCTACAACTTATTGTGGAATCCGAACCACATTATATCGAGAAATGAATTTCCATCACTAGAAATAAATTCCTCTAATTCTTCATGGGCCAGCCGGAGAATCGAACACGGGCCTAGGAGAGTGCTAGCCGAGTACGATAACGATGATATATGATATGAACACCCTAAGTTTTTCCAGTGTAAGTACCTTGAAGAGCTATCATGCCTACATTACTGTTTTTTACAGCCCATTTATAGGCATAATGACCGCTCACAGAAATCTTCTGCAATATCTTGCTTAGTATTCAGGCAAGCACAGTGATGCTCATGACAGAAATAAAGTCAACCATTTCGTGGGAACCTTGAAGTCTGACGAACAGAGGCGATGAAAGACCGAATGCCTATCAAACAATGGATTAGGTTCGGTAATGGAGGACCACTACCCTTCCAGGGACACAAGAGCTCTTCACCAAAACAGTGTTTTCGAACTCTGCTCTTCTTTTGCTCGGCCAAATGACTTTCGTTCATTTCCATTGGATATCGTCCACCCTTCGCTTTTATTGCATTTGTATTGATGCAATGGAAAACAAACGTGAAACGATCATTTTGCCTACAAGAAAGGGGCGATGCTGTGAGAGCATTTGAGAAGAATGATTGCTTCCTTCACGTCTGTCTCTGTGTCCTTGTCTCTGCATTCATACAAGTTATCAGGACATCCTGGAATTAAGAAAACATGTAGAACAATCACTAGAAACTATTTTTGGCCTCGATGTAGTGAAGATGCTACTCGATTTGTTCAGAATTGTACCCTATGTAATATACATAAGGGGAATGTCAACGTCAAGGCTCCTCTGGAAATGTATCCTTCAGAATTAAATCCTTTTCAAGTAGTCACAATGGATTTCTTAGGTCCATTCCCGAATACCATCAGAGGAAATAAACATATTTTAGTTTTCATTGACTATTTGACCAGATACGTAGAAATTGTTCCAACTAGAAACAGAGAAGCATCAACGGTGGCAGAAGCCTTTAAGTCTAGAATTATAACCAGACATTCATGTCCTCAAGTTTTGCTCTCAGACAATGCTGCTGAATTTACTAGTGACATTCTAATGAAATTGTGTGACTTTTATGAAATACAGAAATGTCAAATAACAGCATATAAGCCAAGCTCAAATGGAGCAGTAGAAAGAACAAATCAGTTAAGATAAAGGATGTTCTGAAAACATTGGTAACCCCTAGCACTGAAGACTGGGACTTGACTCTCGAAGACATACAATTTACTCTAAATAACACAGTAAATGAATCAATAGGAGAAACTCCTCATTTCCTATTGTATGGCTACCAAAAGAGAATGCCAAAATTCACTTTTGGATGATGCCACACCACCCAGACGTACGTACAACTACGAGGACTATATTGCTTGGAAGACAAGACGTACGTACGAGACCGTTAAAGTCACTGGGGCTAGATTAAAGGAGTTACAGAAAAATCTAGTAAGTATTACAATAACAGATCCACCATGCCCTCGTTAAAGGTAGGACAACAAGTTTATGTACTCAATCATGTTCTTGAAGGACCTAATATGAAAAGTATCACCAAAATTTCGAGGTCCATATAGAGTTTTAGAAGTTTTGAAGTTGAATAAATTCAAGTTAATGCATGAAATTACCTTGAAAGAATCCATTGTACATTGGAACCACATTAAAGTAGTTCATTCAGAACCTTGGTCGTCTACCCAGTTAAAGGATTTGTCCAATAAAGATAAGATAGATAATAAAATAGAATCTTCAATGACCCCAAGGTATAATTTGAGAAGAAGGTAATGGCAAGTGCAATGGTAAACAAATGTAGTTGATAAGATTTTTACTGCTTAATAACATTATTTCAGCAAATGGATTGTATGGTGGTTGGCAGTGAGTCAAATTGTGAACTCACTCATACAACTAAGGAAGGGAGCCATCATCAAGGAGCATGGCAAGGTTAAGATGATACAGGACCTAGCCATTGTTAAGATCCAGACGGACTCCATTATCGATCAGAGAGAGCAGTTAGTCCAGCTGAGCAATCAGATACAGGCAGAATTACAAAGTGTCCAAGATAGAAATTTGTACGACATGCTCTCCAAGTTGC
>NC_089785.1:7716792-7739292 GCF_040412425.1 Macrobrachium rosenbergii | reverse complement strand
TCTAGTCCCCTACAATAAAAAAAATAGTTATGTACGTCTAGGCTAGCCTTTTGTTCCGTAAGGATGACGGAACTCAATGGGATATCAAACTTTTGCTCGATAAGTTGTGAGGCAAAAGTCCCGAAAGTGCCTCATCACCGAACTATTGTAATGGTTTGTATACTCAGGAAGAAATCATATAATTATGCAAAGTATTCTGGAAAGAAAACCCCTCTATACACCATAGCCACGGTGCC
Organism: Macrobrachium rosenbergii; assembly: GCF_040412425.1. Classification (NCBI taxonomy): domain Eukaryota; kingdom Metazoa; phylum Arthropoda; class Malacostraca; order Decapoda; family Palaemonidae; genus Macrobrachium; species Macrobrachium rosenbergii. The sequence continues at coordinate 7,739,056 of NC_089785.1, read as the reverse complement.
ACGTATCAACTGAAATTTCCCGCCCTCCAGCCAATGTTGCAGAGACTGTTCCTGTCACCTCCCCTAATATTATAGTCAGCCTCATTAGCCGCAGTATTTCATTCCATTTCCAATATTATTGCCCTGCTCGTGTAATTTACGTGCAAGAAATTACTAAAATACCTTTTACTCGCACTCGTATACCAGATGTCTTTTTATTTACCCGCGATAAAAAAAAAAAAAACATTATTGAAAGTCGTTCGTTCGTTTGTGTTTGATCTGCGCAGACTGATAAGAGCTCGTCTTCCGTGTGCTTTCGTCTCTTTATTATCGGTGTAAATCTTAATGTTTCTGATCTAAATAGGAAGGTGTGACGGAGGTTCTTTGTATATATAAGCATTCAGATGTATTACTGAAGAAACAGGACGCTTCTTTATCACAGTGAGACTACGATATCGGAAACACTGATGGAATGAAATAGACCTTCGTCATTTTTTTGCTCAACTGAAGGAGGTTACCTTTGTACAGGTTGGTTTCCCTATGTCCTCCCCAACCACTGTTACGACCCATTTAAGTCGACTGACCACCATGTTATTATTTATTCCCTTCTGACGTGGACAGAGTCACAATCGGTGTTTGAGGAAATGAAGGAGAATCTCCTCTGCGGAAATGTACGGTGATATACTTTTGGGAAATGAAGATTATGAGCGCTCGCGCCTTTTCGGAGCTGAGGCATCCAAACATAGAGTTTCTTTCTGGCATTATCTTTAACAGAGGGGAAAACTTCAATCAGTAGCCACGTATAATTGCTTTCACTTCCTGTACTGGAAATTTTAATGTTTCGAGGCAGATTCTCAAAGATTCAAAGTTATAAACTTGGAAGCGCCAGGAACTTTGCATCCAGACCCTGGTAATTATGCACACTTCAGCCCTTTTCATTTCTGTTGTGCATAATCCGGATATTATAAAGATACAAAGGTAAAATGAAAACTGACATCAGTCATCTGTTTTCTTTCTTCCTCCTCTTTTTTTCTTCTTCTTTCTTCTTTCTTCTTCTCTCTCTCTCTCTCCCTCTGTAAACTCTGCTATAACCAAAATGCTGCTTCATGATGGCATCACGGCGCAGTTACGAAAACCGATATGTGATATTTATAATCGATTGATATGTATAGATATATATGCATTTTATTGCTCTCAGTCTCTGTCGTGAATGCAGAGTGGTACCTTTGTGCCCTGAGGACCACAGAGAGAGAGAGAGAGAGAGAGAGAGAGAGAGAGAGAGGAGAACCACATGTTACTGAGCCCTTCCAAAATGGCAAAACTTCGCATGCTACCATTAAAATCAAATTCACAGAAAACAACGAAAGGAAAACATAGCTAGAGTATTCTGTAGCTAAAAGCTTCACACCTTTGGTCGAATATTGAAATTTCTTTGCAAGTTTTTCCTCATGGTTTACTGTGCAACAGATGCTACGGATAGCGATGACTCATATACCATTCGAAAGGCAATAAAATATAGAAATGACATATCTCTATTTTATTTTTTGGTATATAATTTTCCCATTTAAGAAAAAACATTAATTTTTTTTTTTGCTTTTTTAACATGCTATTCTGGCTCAATTTTTGTTGTTCATATTAGCTGAACATATAACGATAATGTGCAAACCAGTATCCTACAATGAAACTTATTAAACAAGGACTCGTAAATAAAACTGAAAAAAGAAGCTGTAATTGCGATTCATAAAATGTTTGATTCCTTCATTTCGCTCTAATGTACATTATCTCGAATAAATTGCAATAAAATGCTCACCATTTTGAAACGCAATTTACCTGTAATTTCATTTATGGTGACTATTTCTTTACAGCAACGTAAGTAAAGTTGAGGTCCAGTTAATTTAAACAAGTTTTTTTTTTCGTCTATCTCCCTTTTCGAATATATCATGTCAAATTGAAATTATTCACTTTTAAATTCACAATGAAACCTGTATCCAAGACAGAAATAACTTACAGAGACCAACAAAGTAAAATACGCCTAAGCAATAAGCGGCTACTGGGAAATCACATACCACTGAAGCAGACGTGATTCGACGGGACCAAAACATCGGAGGTCATTTATTCACATTATTCATGAAAACAGGACTGACAAAACATAATGTTAGGTGAGCCCTCGTTCCGTTCTTTACAGCCTTTAAAACGTTACTTTTGTCCCAACTAGTTATTTCGAGTGTTTAACTAGACATCTAACAGCTTAAAGTTTGAAATGACTTTCATAAATCCTTCAAATTATTATCATTTCATGCTTCTGTTTGAGATTTGTTCTTTGTTTGCGAACAGCATTTCATGAATATCCTGACTTTCATTGATGATGACGCTTATATCAACTGCCCTTTTAGTTATATATCAAAATAATTCATTTTTACTGCATTTGCATAACACTTTCAGTTACTTCACTCTCTTACTCTACTCCATAAGAAAAGGTTTTATTCCTGAAATCTTCAGCGGCTGAGGTTGAGGGGAAATGACCTTGATCTCAATCTCGTGCACTTCCTGCTCGAGAGAAAATGACAGTTATTTAAATCAACAGACTTAACAGTCCCTGGAAATGAGGTCATGTTTGGGTCATAAAAACCCAGACTTCAGGAAATTACACACGCTAAAGGTTTTGTTTATTTATCATTTGTTTTGGCGTCCCAGAACGAAATTCTGAGACAATTTATAAAAATATTTATATATTTTGTCTCTTGTACAAAACTACATGTCTCGTTTTGAAAATGGTCCGGAGAGACTTTATAACTGGCAAGTAGAGAAAGTTAATATTTCAGTGAATATAAACAGGAGCTTTTTTAAGACATTACATGGAAGACTACAATGGAAATCAATTGTTGGAAAATAATGTGATAAATAACTGATTGAAGGGTCGTCCACTTTAACGTTACGTACATTACGTAAGGGTACGTCCACTGCAAAGTAAAACATGTCATGTTCATACGTCGGCAACTTATGGCATACATAACACAAACAGGTTGAAAATAAAAATCAACGACCGTAACCGCAGACCAAACCTTTGGCAAATGCTGGATAGTCGTCGGAAACACTGATCACAAATACCACCAAGTCGTCGACTTGTATTCAGCCCGTTTGGCGTGTGTGCAGTGAGTTTCAAACTTGTGTTTATAACATATTATATAATGCAGTGTGGACGCATCATAACAGAATTAACTTACTAAAGAAAGAAGGTCACTCAAAGTTAAGGCAAGTCCGGAACTGGACCAGAAACATTGTTGAACAAACATAATCCACACTGCCTGGTGAGGTTACAGAGTAGTTGTACACTACTTGGAATGTCGAATATTTGCAAGCGCGTACTACATGGTCGAGTCTACTGGCGAAGTGGCAAAAAGATGATAAATATGAGAAAAAGACAATGAGAAAGGAGAGCAAGAGGTGGATCAGATAATCGCGATTGATCAATCCAGTGCTACAGAAGAATTGAAAACTCAACAAGACCAAATCCTGGCTTGCCCTGTGGCCTTCCTGTCATACTTTACGTCATAAATAAAGATGTGATCTGATATGTGGGCCAAGTTTATGGAACAAATGCCATATTTTGGCTCGCCCAAGGACAGCTGTGCACCGGTTATATATAGGACGGCACAAATGTTTCGAACACATCTTTACAGTTACCGAAACATTGTTCCTTAACAAAAATTGCTACATAAAAGGTGCGTCCGCACTTCGTACATATCACAAACAGGTTGAAAACAAGTCAACGACTGTAAGTGGAGAGCGAACCTTGGCACATGCTGGATAATCGTATGAAGCACTGTTACAACTACCAAAAACTGACGACTTGTATTCAGCCTGTTTGTGAATTGTGTGTGATAAGTTACTGACGCGTGTTTCTGAAATGTTTTCTGTAGGTGAACGCACCTTCAGTATTCTACAAATTAATTGCATTTAGCAAGAGCTGAAATGGATGGTGCCCACATTGTCATTTTCCTATATTATAATTGCAGCGAACGTTCTCTGCTTGATGGGGAGACACTAATCATTTTAGGATACTGGGATTCATTTCATCTTCCTGGAGTCAGGTATCGTTCAAAAGCATTGTCTGCCTAACTGAGATTCATTAGAAGGGTTTTGTAGCTCCTTAACTTTAACTACCTCGGGTGAGTTACGATATCTCACTGAATTTTGCTACAATATTCACCCATATGAACAGTCCCCTACCCTACTGAATAACCAAAAGAAAATACCCTCCCCCCTCCCTCCCCCTCCCTCCTCCTCCCCAGTTTAGATCGTCTCAATTTAGAATAAAAAAATGATAATTTTTGTGCATAATTGGGAAATGCCATTATTGGTGAAAACATCCACAATAATATGATGTAAAGATGTATTTAAAAATTATATATATATATAATGTATATATTTACATTGACAATATTATGGATATTTTTCCCATTCTATTGACTGCTATGATTATAACCTCATAATATTATATTATTATCATTGGAAATATTAAAGTTACATTTACATTCATGAACTATTTACACATGCACATTTCACAGAATCAAACACAACCAAACACGCATCAAACCTTATACCAACCAAAGTTCCAAACTTAAACCATTTCGATCAATCTTCCATCAGTCGAGTCAGCTGCTCAGCTCCCAGTGACACTTGCCTCTCGGTAGCCAATGATCCTATGGACCATGAACAGGGAATAAAGTGTCACAACAACAGTCTGCTACTTAATTATGACACAGCGATTGAAAATGACCATTTATCAGAGATTAACCTCTCAATCGGCTTTTGACTATTGTACTCACCTGACACAGCTTATTATGTCGTTGGGTTCTGAAGTTGAACAAATTGAATCTACTCGGGGTATCTGGCAATTATGTATGAATGTTCAAACGCACTGACGCAATGTTAGATGCACTCATCAGCACTCGTATAAAACAACTTTCTTTCACATAAAGAACAAACCAATTACAAAAAGGCCCCTCTCACATACATATTAGTAATGTTTTGTAAGTGCACAAACCAGTGTTTTTGCAAGAGAAATATTTTTGAGATAGTTTCGTTGGTGCTTTGAATGATTCTGGTCTTTTCTTTCGTTGCGAGTCTTTTCCTTCCTCCGTGTCCCCACAAAATTCGGTACACTAAGTATATGGACTGCAGTCAGAAAATCCATAGCAACATAATTAAAAGGACTAAGTTGCATCAGAAGCATTATATTTCCACTGGGATACATCTAAATATAACCAAACCTACGGCACCGCATTCCAACCTGACGCCCCCACCTAACCTGACCCTGATCACCTTCTCCATAGTCAATTAATATTGAGTATGGAGAAGGAAATAAGCAAATCCCTCCCTTTCCTGACATATGTATTTCAAGGACTCGGACGGTTTCCATACCAGTATATAGAGAAAAAGCATCTTTACTGGGTTGGGTACTAATTTTTACAGTGCTTGTCATTTTAATTTTAAATTAAATAATATTTTATACTCCTCCACAGGACCCTTACTCTGACTTCTGCCTTGGCAATCCACAGCGAAATTGAGTTCCTGATAGTTTTTTTTTAAGAAATAATTGTTTTCCTCTAAAACATTTTTACAGAATTTTGAGAAAGTTGTTGGATATGAATTTTAGTGAGTCACGTGTCATTTATGATGTTCCTAAACTTGAAATCTACGCTAAGTTTCCTTCCTGTTCACCGATGATTTCTGTAAAAAGCCATAAAGATCATTAACAAAATTTCCGTTTGTAAATAAATATTAAACTTATTCCGAAAAAACTTTAACGCTCGGGTCTCCTTTAAGATCTAAGGGTAGACTATGCCCGTCTCTAACATTTAACATCATCATTTATTAATATACTTGTCGTAAGTGCGAGCTGGGAACCTACGCTGGATGTACGAGACGGCTACTGAAAGTCCGTGTCTGTAGTCATCAGGGACGGGATGCAGATTGTCTCAGGCCTGAATGATCAAATATAAAAATGACTCTGCAATCTGCAAAACGCACATTGATATGAGAAACTTTGAAGTAATAGCCTCAGCCGAACACGAGGGCGAGCTTACGACTTTGGAGTCAATTTTCATGAAAGCACTCGTTCGCTCGTTAAATGCCCAGACGTCTTCCACACCTTTGCTTATTTTGTCATTTCTCTGCTGTTCTGTTGACTTTCGACTACTTTTACCTTTTTTTATGTTTAGTCACTTATTAGCCATAACTGGGTAGGTTTGTTTTAAGATATTTTAAGATATGTAATTTTTATTTTTATCACAATAATTTTATGTAGTGACGTCCCTTTTTTTTATTAAACAAAATTATGTGTCATTGCAGCCTTGAAAATTCAATGGACTATTGCGAAACGCCGTCGGCCACGATAAAAGCTGTTGATTGTTAGGTGCCTCTCCATCTGCCCTTGGTCTCCGTATGCATATATATATATATATATATATATATATATATATATATATATATATATATATATATATATATATATATATATATATATATATACATATATATATACATACACATATATATATACATATATATATATATATATATATATATATATATATATATATATATATATATATATATATATATACATACACATATATATGTATATATATATATATATATATAATATATATATATAATTAATACATACTATATTACAAATGAGCTTAACACACCCATTATAACAAATACCAAGTACCATAAGATACTTTGATTGATTTCTTAAGGATTAATTTTGCCTTTTTATTATGTCTAGTAAACCTTTCTGTAGAATGAGAGTAATCTACAGGTATTTCCATAATATTCGCTGATTTTCTCAAAAGAAATATAGCAGTAGTAAAAATAAAATTGAGTACACAGTGTATATTAATTTTTTGAACGCTATATCAGTTTTATGAAAAGTCATTATTATTCATTTTGTAAAATCAAGTTAAAAGAGGTTAATTATAATTCTTTCATTTAATAGAATATAAAAACGATAAAATGTTAAATGTTATTCGATGAATAACATTTTTATAAGATTAACATTCGTAATATATATATATATATATATATATATATATATATATATATATATATATATATATATATATATATATATATATATATATATATATATATATATATATATATATATATATATATATATAGATATAGATATATATATATATATATATATATATATATATATATATGTATGTATATATATATATATAGATATATATAGATATATATAGATATATATATGTATATATATATATATATATATATATATATATATATATATATATATATATATATATATATATATATATATATATATTACGAATGTTAATCTTTATAAAAATGTTATTCATCGAATAACATTTTTAACATTTTATCGTTTTTATATATAACGGAGTGTAACAATCATAACTATGATAATTTTTATTTCATTTCTGTTAGGCTTGTAATATAATAAAATAATTTTTTTGCTCTTGAAGAGATTCAAAAGATTTACTTTCTGCTGAGAAAGTATGAAGAATTTTTACGACAATGACTGCATGAAATGGCAGGTGATATGATTATTTCAAAATATCTCAAAATACCTGACGCTACAAATGTGATGAACGTTAATAATTCCGTTTTTGCTTTTGAAGGTACAGAAATTGTTCATAACATGTAGCATAGTAAATGGCAATCTATTTAAAACTTCAGTATCAATAAACGCTACATTTTCATGCGTGTAAATCAGGGTTTCGTCTTCAAAATCAACCAACTCCTTACAAAATTCTATCTAATTCTGTTTTACGACTAATTTCCCCGACGCACGTTGACTTTAACGTATTTATGAGTTAAGCTTTCCAAATAATTTGCACAGTAAATTTAAATTTGCCGTCGCCTTAAGAATTAAATTAATGACTTTTACATCCGCCTCAGAAATTCAAGGAAACTGGAGTTTTCCAAGAAATTGTATAATGAAATTCGAAAACTATAAAGTATTTTTTATTCTAAATACCTGCGAGAGAGAGAGAGAGAGAGAGAGAGAGAGAGAGAGAGAGAGAGAGAGAGAGAGAGAGAGAGAGAGATTACAAACTAAAACAGTATTTCCATTGACAAACTGAAAGTTATATAAAGAAGAGTAAGGAAAACACAATGCGATTATTAATGTAATATAATTCATAAAATATAATCATTATAATAATAAAGTACAGAGTACAACCTAACACCATATTCCGTCATTTTAATAAAGCTTTTAGACGAAGCGCTTCCACTGATAGGAGGAAATGAGACGACTTTTTTTACATCGCTTTTATGGGTTGTTCTAAAGAGCTGAGGACCCTGTGTGGACGGCGTAGGAAGACGACCTGGTTTTTATGGCCTTTAAACATATCATTATTAATTATTACTATGATGAGACCAAGTGCATTTGCGATAAGTTACAATGACCATAAGGGAGAGGAGAAAGAGAGAACAAAATAGAGTAACGTGTAAAAAAAAAATAATACTAATAACGATTCCTAAAGTAATAATTCAGTTTCTTATGTTTATGGGATTGTTGGTACATCAGCCTCCATGGGAATGGGGGTTTGAAAACGAGTCAATTGAAATTGGCAGAAGGCGGACAGAAAACATATCTCTGGGAAATTATGGTGAGATCGCGGTCATTTTGATGAGGTCGCCTTGCTGCATCAAACATCCACAGTGACACCAAGGGTCTCGTTCAGTCCTTCAGGAATTTTTATTTATTTATTTATTTTTTTTTTAGTGGGCCGTGATGTTATAGGTCTGGTCTATTCAGGGGACCTTCGGGTTTCCTTTGTAGGATACTAAATGCGGGTAAAACGTCTCCTTATATCTTATGAAAACAAAAGCCACAAAATTGAATCTTGAAGGAAATAGAACTCACAATCTGCCTTCCATCATGAACCACAATGTCCGACGCACTAACCTCACCCAGATTTTTCTTCTTCTTTTCCTTCTATTTTTATTTCCGTTCATCTTTCCGCTTAATTTATCTTTCAGCTGAGTTCCTACAATTCTTACCACTTCCCCAGATGTGTTTTCGTAAAACAATTGGGTTTATTAATACAAAAGTATTATTTTAATGTCATCTTATAAAAATAAATACCTCTCTCCAAGCAAGATTCGTTTGATTTCTGAGGCAGAGCTGATGATAACTAAATTCTCATTCTTGGGTCCTTTGTCCTGCGGTCATATAGTATTCCGGTACCTTCCCCTATATACTTATATAAACATATGTTAAAATGCATAACACAACGGCAGTCAAATCTCGTAGTGTAAATATCATGCCACTTGCTCTGTATTTTAGAAAACACAGTTGGTCAGAGCCATAGCACTTATTACTGTTGTTTTATTTTAGAAAGAGTGGCTGTAAAGTGTTTACTTTTGTTTAGAAAGGTATAAGTTTTATAATGGTTGAAACGTTAAATGTTATGCAATGCATTCATTTCCTAATATTTGATATCACATACAAATGACACATGAAGGTTTTTCATAGTTTGTGTCATTCTGAAATGTACTCGAGTGGAGGGGCAGCCTTTCATGCTTGAAAACTCAAGTCAAAAGTCCCTCTGAAGATGGAAGGAGAATCCTTTGAAAATGCATTTTTGAGTCCCGTTCGGTGACCTACTTCCCGACTTCACTTAAGTGTGGTCATTTTCTCTACTGTACTTCGGAGAATCGTTTTATTACTCTTGACATCTCCAAGGGATTTGGCAGAGTGTCTGGCATAAGGCTCTACTACCGAGTGATCAACACGTTACGCAGCTCAGTGACTTGACTCCCGTCCACTACCAAACTTTGGAATTCTCTGTCTGTTTCTGTTGTCCAGACTGTAATGACATTTCTTTCGTTAAGAGGCGTCTCTGTTGCTCCTAGTTTTTATTTATTTCATTGCCCTTCTCTTCAAGTGTGGGCATGAAATAGAGGTAAGGCTGCCCGTTCAATCACATTTCAAAATGACACAGATACTATGAAAACTCTGTGTGTGTCATTTTGTATGTGACATCAAATATTAGGAAATAATTGTATTGTATATCATTCACTAATTCAACCATCATAAAACTACCCCATAACTTTCTATAACGTAAACTCTTTACACTCAATCTTCCTAAAATGTAATAACATTAACAATTAATGATGCAGCTTAGAGCAATTGTGTTTTCTGATATGCAGAGCAAGTGGCATGTCAATTACAGCAAGTATTCTCACTGTCGTTGTATTATGCAATTAACATACCTGTATATAAAATGTAAGGGAAGGTATCCTGCATATAATATGACCGCAGAATAAAGGACTTGAGGCTGCATGTAAAATCTACACAGAAAGCGGGAAAGCAAAGATAAAACATTAAGAGTGGAGACACAACATAATACAACGAATTCAAGTATTACAGAAAAAAAAAACAAAAAAAATTACTTCCAATACGAATCACGTTTCAACTGCGGCGCTCTACTGAACCTGCTACGTAAATTTTAATTATTATTGTATTAATTGCTAAATACACAGATCAGTATGATATGAGCACCTACGGCAGATGGATGTTAAGAGAACGTATCTGATTATGAGGTATTTGTTTATTTCTCTATCTATTCATCTATTTTTTAGGAAAGACCCGTGTCGAATTATCTCAGTTTAGCTTTGTATTGTAGCAAATAACATTTCAATTAATTAAAATGACTGCAGGTGTTTATGAAATTGGAATTCCCTCACTAAAAAAAAAAACCCTTTCAAGTACCACAGCACTGTACCTATTATTTATTACACTGTTGCAATTACTCTTTAGCTCAATAAATACATTATAATTATAATGAAAATGCTAGACTCCAAATATCCCTCATAATCATCTTTGGGAAGTGAAGCATGATGATAAAGTGACAATGAAATCCTAAGTGATTCTGTGACATCTACAGTACTGGTTTTATGGCTCATAATGATGTTCTGGATGTCTTGAGGGTCCAGGAAAACAGATGTGAGGACGAAGGGATTTTAGTGACTTTTGACCGTTATTTTTATTATGCCCAAATGCTAAGGAATCCGCGATACTATGAATGAATATTAGGATTTAAACTGTACTTCTTTAATAGCTAAATTATACTGAAATGTTCTAGTAGGCTCTTTAGCATTATTTGATTATAATTATTAACTGAAATAAGTTCCGGGGACAGTACGGTGCTATAAATAATATCTTATTCTTACGAATATTCGATTTCAAAATAGTATACATACATATATATATATATATGTATAATATATATAATATATATAATGTATACATATACACATATATATATATATATATATATATATATATATATATATATATATATATATATATATATATATATATATATATTACTGTACATAATGCAGGTAGTTGACAGTTTCTAAAAACTTCACCGAATATCCAAATCAGGGGAGGAGAAGACATATCCCAGAAGTCTTTAAGATGTTTTATTGAAAGCATATGGCGTTACGTTTCAAGACTAGCGTCTCATTCTAAAGCTAAAAAGAAACCATCGTTCTCAGGCTAAAAAGGAACTAATATAAAATTAATACTAGTGTTAATCAATTAAAAAAGTAATAAAAATGACAAAAACCTACATTAGGTTAAAAGGAAGGAAAAAGTCTTCAGAAAGGGAGAAGGGAACAGAATGACTATATGGGAGCACAATCAGACCAGCAGAATTCACGAAGGTACGAAGATGCCGAAGAAGAAGAAGAAGACTGGGTGTGTAAGTGGGCCACTGTCCGCTTTATAAATAATAACTACAACTTTCAACATTTGGTGGTTCGGTGCCCTGCCCAGAATTTTAAATAACTACAACTTTCAACATTTGGTGGTTCGGTGCCCTGCCCAGAATTTTAAAATCTTTGTAATGGATATTATGTTTGCATTCTTTTGCATGATTTGGAATATTAGAGAACTCGGGATTATTTAATTTGACACCAGTTAGATAACTGACGCCCTATGACAATCCATTCGCACCTTAAACAACCTCGGTGTCGATCTCACGAAAGTAGTCTCCCAGACTACATCTAGACAAACGAATTTATATACAGCACCTAAGGTCACCAAGGGACTTAGGCTGTCTAAATTTGAAAAGACTTCAGATTGTAACTGGATTGGTGGGAATGATATTCAGTTTAATGGGAGGGGCATAATTAAAAATAAGACCTCGCAATTCTTTACAAAAGTACTCATCGTGAATCAAAGGAAGGCTAGCATAGAAGGGCAGTTCAGCTACTGTAGGCATACTGATCTTAGGAATAAAACTTTGTCAAGAAATTGAAAACACCTGTGAAACAAAGAGGCAGGAAAGCAATTATCACTCAAATACTTATGACAGAAATTCTATTTCGAGGTGAAACGAGTTCCAACAGGAAGTTACTGAAAATGCTCAGTACAAAAGAGTAGATACTGAATTTAATTTAAATTTAAAAAAAAAAACTATAAAAACTAGTACCAAGACTTGTAAAGGTCGTTTTTCTAAAAAAGAAGATGAAGTAATGTTGGATATAGTATAGTTTATAAGAATAAATTTAACTTATTACTGAACAAACCAATAAGGCCAATTTCTTGTTAAAAAGAAAAAAAAAACAGGCCTTGTGTTAAAAAAACTAAAAAAAAAATACGAAAGGTATATAACGAAGAATACAGAAAAAACACAGACTGATAAATGTGATGTTTGATGCCTGATGTTTATGGGAGCGTTGATGGGCCTCAGGGAGTCCAGGAGAATGGCGCCTGATGGGGCATAAGTTTGGAATTGGCAATGAAAAGAGAAGGAAAGCGTCCCCGGGATATCTTAGGGCGATAGAGGTCGTCGTTATCTGGTCTTTTGACTATGAAACGCCCACAAAGACTTCAGGAGCCTCGTATCGTCTTTCAGCTATTGCTTTGGGATCTAATAACCTTACGGATTTGAGCTATTCAGAGGACCTCTGGCTTGCCCTTATAGGTTATTAAATGCATGAGCGGATGCCTTTCAGGCTGAAACATACACAGCATGTCTGTCACTGAAGCTTTCAATGATTAAAAGATTCTCTCATCATCTTATAATGAAATCCAGGCTCTCTGAAGGATCTGAAATAGCAGGTCTAAATTATTTATGTTCTTTTTTTTTTTACAACCGTCCTTTCCTCTAATTGCTTTCTCTCCAATTTTGCTTCTCTTTCCGTTGGGGGATTTCAGTTCTTTGTCTTTTACCCAGTTCCCTTTGCAAAGGCTGATAGTAGGTATCTTCATGGAATTTAAGTCTACTTGAATAACTCGTCTCGGACTTTTTCTTTAATTAGAAAATATAAAGAAAATAAGTAAATAAATATAAATAAATAAGTAAATAATTATCTAAATGAATATACAATTAAATTAAAAATTAATAAAAAAAACCAACTATTCAATTCATTAATGTCCTAAAAAATATTCATTAAAGAATATGAAACCAAGAACGATTAATAAAACCGTCTTATTTTATGCCACAGCAACAAAACTACAGTCAGTTCCTTTTCACACAGGAAAATTATATGAAATAAATAAATATATGAATATTCTCCAATCACTAATGTCTTGAAAAACCTTTTCTGAAAGATTATGAAACAAGGGCGTTATGCCATAACGACAAAACTTCAGACACTTCCTGAATGACAAATCCAAACAGGAATGAGAAAAGATTTGGGGAATTTTAGAAATATCTTACCTAAAGATCGGCAATCAATCAAAAATATTTTGACTGTATTCTTGTGCCTTTCTGGAAATCCAGATTTAAAGAGAGAGAGAGAGAGAGAGAGAGAGAGAGAGAGAGAGAGAGAGAGAGAGAGAGAGAGAGAGAGAGAATAATATTGTTAATCCTGTGATTTAGCAGAGTCACGAGACAATGCAATGTGCAATGTATTCATAAAAGAAAGCCTTAAAAACGGTACCCGAGACTTCAGTGAGGTAGGAAAAAATAACCATTATCCGAGTCCAATTGAACTAACAGCTGTGAAGAAGTAGAGGCCTCGTTTCCAACTTCCATTGGGAGAAACGTATGCTACGGCAGGCATGACCGAAAAGAACAGACACTTTTCACCCGCAAGACCTCCAAAAGACTATTTAGACCTAGGCTGTTATCGTTTTTATATAGACAGCTGTAGCACAATGAACACGACGGTTCTACTGAGATAATGGCTAAATAATATGATATCAAATGTGCCTGAGATTTTGCAGATCAAGGATTTAAAAGTCTGCGTTTGTTCTTATTCGTATTGTTACAAAAAGAGACAGGTACGAGTATATATGAGTTTTAAGTAATTTATTACAATTAAGGTATATATATTTTATATTTAGCCTTCAGTTATAACAAATTTATTCTCAACTATTTTGACATATTAAGTGGCCATCGAAGCCAGTTTACCGGAATGTAGAGAAAATAAAGATTTAACTTCGACACGACTCACAGAAATCAAGTGTAAAATAACCTTACTGAGTTAAGGAGATTCGACCGACATTAAAGAAACATTGAAAATAAAATTAATAATAAAAAGTCGACGTTAAGGTAATGTATATGTATATATATGTATATATGTATATATAGTTCTTCATGCGCTCTTGCATACAGCAAGGATGTTTCACAACAGCAATTGTACCTTATTTAACCCCTTAGTCCTGTACAAATCATTGTATTATTAACCTTTTACTACTGTTGACCTCGTTTAAATCTGAAAAGGCGAACAAATATGGACGAAATATTTGTTAACACGAACTCTTACCTCCCTGTCTCCTGCTATGCAATGTCTACTTCATTTGTCTTTCCCCTTCGGGATTCTATTTACAACTGAATTCCGCCATCCGATTTCACCCTTAAATTTCTTTATCACTTCATTGTAAAATGAATCTTATTTCCAGTGCTCCACCAGACTTTTACAGAGCTAACAGATAGCAACCTATCCTTGCATACTTTGGCTATTGGTTTTGGTTTTTTAAAGCAGAAATAGTCCTTTTTGCAGTTTCGTTTGCAGCAGGTATATTGACAATCAACTTCCACGTTCGAGGCTGAGTTCTGCTTCATGCGTGATATTCAACGTATCGAGACCTGACCTTTTTTCCGAACTTGGAAGAACAATAAAGAACTCATTCTTCAGGCGTACAGTATTAACATCATCAGGGAACTACTTACTGCATTTTTTAAAACAAAACGTCGTTTAGCTAGGTTCTTCTTCTGAATAATAATAATAATAATAATAATAATAATAATAATAATAATAATAATAATAATAATAATAATAATAATAATAATAATAATAATAACAAGTAAAAGTCGACCTCCAAACCCCAACGTTACCCACGATTTCAAAGGAGAGTTCTGCAGCCTGTTTCTTCTATTTGTTCACTCCTGGAGTTCTTTGCTAAGATAATGTGGAAATCGTCTTCACGAACTGTCTGGATGTTTTCCTATCGGCTCTGCAACCTCTTGGAGTTACGATAGATTCTCATGGCTATAAAGAGCCAGCGTCAAAGTGTTCCGACGATCAAAACCAGTTTCAGACAATACACTGTGATCGTTTGAAGTGAGTAAACAAGGCCGTCTAACAATGGGTGGAGTTTTCATTACAAAATGAATTGTATATACTTTGTTATCTTTATCTTGAAGCGCTTTTGAAAGTCCTGGGAGTGCGACCACCCGCAACTATTCCTTATAATTTTTATTTTCTCTATTAGTTTCTTCTTGAAAACGAGTCTTCCCGTAGTTCCATGATTAATCTCGTGTCTGCTCCAGCATACTCGTAATGTTCATCACATTTGAAATATCTCAAAGTTTCAGCAATACAAATGTCCCGCAGGATTATAACACTAGGGAAAATAGAACAAACACACTGCACAAAGTCAAGGTTACACCGTCACACACACCTGACCAACTGAAGCTATAACAGCAAGGTTAGATTGTTACGTCGTGGTGCGATTGTGACGTCATACCGGTTTGCGCGCGAACGATTTG
Source organism: Macrobrachium rosenbergii (assembly GCF_040412425.1). Classification (NCBI taxonomy): domain Eukaryota; kingdom Metazoa; phylum Arthropoda; class Malacostraca; order Decapoda; family Palaemonidae; genus Macrobrachium; species Macrobrachium rosenbergii. Next base: position 7,723,058 of record NC_089785.1, on the reverse strand, counting down.
ACTGAGGAGAATGGAATGCAATATAATATTTAGGCCAAAACCTAGGCTCTGGGACCTATGAGGTCATTCAGCGCTGAAAAGAAAATTAAAAGTAAAGAAGGTTTGAAAGTTGTAACTGGAGTACAAGGTGGCAATTGCTAGGACAAGGTGGAGAGTAAGATGTAAGAATGATATTATGAACGGAGTAAAAGGAATGAAAGGGGTTGCAGCTAGGGCCGAAGGGACGCCTCAAAGAACACAGAGCCATGCCTACAGCGCACCGTGTGATGTACACTGAGGGCACTGCCCTCCTACGGAGAACTGAGGAGAAACTCCCATTGTAAGCGAGTATTACATTATGATTGTCGTAAGGTTTTATATTTGTTTCCCTTTTGATACCTGTCACTGATGGACTGCACGTTCAAGTATATAATAATTCTTAAACTACTAAGTAACAGGTAGTTTATATGTATACAATATAAATGCATAATTAATACCGAATTAAATATCTGCCTATGACAGTATTTAATGAAATATTAAATGTTTTAAGAAAACGATTTCGCCATATACATACATACACACACACACACACATATATATATACAGTATATATATATATATATATATATATATATATATATATATATATATATATATATATATATATATATATATACACATATATGCATTGAAACTGTATATATATAATCAAAATAGCCACACAACTTCAATTTAAATATATTCTTACTACTTTGCTGAATCCAAAGTCCATCTCAGGCTTCATTGAGTCGTGGTGGTTTAGATTCCTAATCCTTTAATTTGCAATGTACAATTTACCAAGTACTAGCTTTTGAAGACATACAGGGTGCTGATGCATCTGTACCTCGTGAAGAAACTTGTACTTGGTAAATCTAAATTGTAAATTAGAGAATCTGGAATCCAAACCATCCCATCTCATTGAAGCCTTACACGAGTGTGTGTGTGTGTTTGTGTGTGTGTGTATATATATTATATATATATATATATATATATATATATATATATATATATATATATATATATATATATATATATACGTGTTTTTTTAAGTAATTCTTGAGGTCGAAATCTCTCTGAACACTTGGTACTATTTAGCCAGAATTGCTTACATTTATGCCATCAATAGGAAAGTGTCCATTTATATAAAAAGTCATATTCTGTAAATATCATTTCTCCGGTCTCAGAATATTGTCCACATTCATTTGGTGCTTTTAAAATTATGTGAAATTTATCAAACTTCTGCAAACCATAATGTGATGGACCTAAATCTCATTACAACTGTTTGTTTAGCTCGAAGATTATGTAATTTCTTGGAAATACATTCACAGACCCTTCATTTTAAATGTTCCGCCTAGGACCCCCTGGGTTGCAGTACTACTGCTCGAGAAATTGTAAGAGATCTTCTTAATGAAATGGTCGTTAAATCATAATGATCTCATAAGAGGACTTATTATTCTCTCTGATGAGACCAACTCTGGCTGTACTCATTCCCTAACTGCATTACGATTCATGTTTCGCTTATTTGTAATTCTGTCATTAATTCCATCCAGATTACTGAATCGCGGTTTCTTTACTGATTTAAATTGTTATGAATAACGTCGTCCTTATCGTAATTACTTTCATAAATATTTCATAAAATGGGATTTTCTGTATAATTCAGTCGCAGGACTATTCGACAACATTCCGTGAAAGGAAGAAGGAAAGTTTTCTCTCGTCGAGTGATAATTCCTCATAACTGCCGAGAAGAAAGATATATCACAGAGTTGTAACGGGAATTTCAAGGTTACAAAGTCAGGAGGACAATAATACATTTTTTGTCAGGCGGAAATAAGGATATTTCAGGCTGTTAATTTGTCCAAGGTTTAAGATCAGCAAAAAAAAAAAAAAAAGGAAAACTATTCTCACAGACATGACAAGTCATTTGCACACTCGAATAATAATGATACTTTTCCAAAATGGCATTTGTTACTTTCCGTATTTATTCTATACTATAAAAATTCCTTGCATTATAAAGGAGAACTCTTAGTTGCCACCTTTATTTCACCGAGACAAATTCTGTACATCTAATAAAAATGAATCAATTCTCGGAGAAATCGACGACAATCAGGTTTCACGACATTATATGCTTTCACCACAAAGTTCTCCCTTTTATAAATCAGACAAAGTGCTGGAAAACAGAAATGTAGCATTTGGAAAAGAGCAGAAGAAAGCAGAGTGACCTTTATTAAACTCTAAATCTGAAAGAGATTCGGTAAAAACATTACTCGGAAATAAACTAAGCTAATATGTGGAGAATACTCTCAAAATTGCATTTAGCTTGGGTTCCTTGACAGAACAACATGAACATTTACTCTGAACAGCGGTTTCATATCTATCAAGTTTTCTTTCATCATAACCCTTTCGAAGTTTATACTGTAATCGATTTACACGAATGCCACTCTGATGACTGTCTGAAAATTTCAAAAGAGAGCTAAACAGGTTTGCTGCTGAGGTCTGCGCCATTTATTGTTTATATATATATATATATATATATATATATATATATATATATATATATATATATATATATATATATATATATATATATATATATATATATATATATATATATATATATATATATATATATATATATATTATATATATATATATATATATATATATATATATATATATATATTATATATATATATATATATATATATATATATTATATATATATATATATATATATATATATATATATATATATATATATATATATATATATATATATATATATATATATATATATATATATATATATGATAATCATAAAAGATTACATGGTTTCAAGCAACAAAATTCCAAAGAAGAATCTGATTATGATTAGAAACTAAGTAGTCTCTTGTTCCCAAAGGCAAAGGGCTTGAATAGAAATCAGAACATCTACGTAGCAAAACAAGACTCTTTACAGTAAATGGTGCAGACCTCAGCAGCAGACCTGTCTAGTTCTCTTCTGAAATTTTCAGACAGTCATCAGAGTGGCATTCTGTGTAAATCGATTACTATATAAACTTCGAAAGGATTATGACAAAAGAAAATTTAATAGATTATGAAAAGAAGAAGAAGAAGAAGAAGAAGAAGAAGAAGAAAAGATATAACTGTATACCATAATTGTTGTTACTCGGTTCTCTTCATTATTTTTTCAGTCAATAGAAATTCATCTGTGAATATTTCCAATACAACTAATCCTCTACAATAAAATTTTCCTAACTGACTTTTCGCGTACCATTTGGGATGGCAATAATGCAACCAAGCGATTTACGAAATGATAAGTATTTTTGCGATACTGCATTGGCAACAATAACAATCGGAAGAATTTAAACTCATATTTCCAGCCGCTTTCCTCAACATGTCTGTATGAGAACTGTTTTGGTCTTGAATAAACCACTGTGGTTTTCCTTTGCGCTTTATTCCTTCAAGCGTTTCCAACTCTTCCTTGTTTTCTGCAAAAGCAAACACTTGCGTATTTTCCTTTCTGACTGGAATTGCAAATGGATTCTGGAGGAAGGGAGAGATGTTTGTTGAGGCTGAGCAAAATCAAATCTTATGACGGAAGAAGCTGTAATCGGACCGCTGAGGATACTGTGACTACATGACTGAAACGGCTTGTCGCGTACTTCATTCAAATCACAAACAGAGACCGTCATACGTCACGACCCCAGAATTCTAGCTCTTGCCTGAAGAGGTCTCTTTGCACAGGGGAGAACACAGGTTTCGCTGGAACGTTTTTAAATTCGAAAGAAGTGTGCTTCTCCTACATCCATCTTTTCTACTTTTCTTTTTATGATCTTATTGAAATATCTTTTGATAGTATAACAGACAAAACTCTTGGGCAGCATTTTATATTAAAAATACAGAAATAAAGGCTTTTTCATTAATGTACTAATCCTTATTTTCATTGATTAAAAAATCATGTTGGAATTGCACTTAAAAGGTTAATTCTCTTATAGGTTCATATTAACTTTTCCAACATTTGCCTATGTGGAATATATATATATATATATATATATATATATATATATATATATATATATATATATATATATATATATATATATATATATATATATATATATATATGAGAGAGAGAGAGAGAGAATACTTTTGTCCACTATCATACTTGAAAGGGAACTATGAAAAGGAGTTGTTTTAAACCCTGCAAACAAATTTCTGAATAAACCTCCATCTTTTTATAATCTATTTCCATCCAAGAGCATCGATAAAAACTTTTATGACAGCTTCGGCGAGAAGCATCTGTTCATTTGCAAGCTCTACCAAGTATTCTCTACCTCGGGGCCTCTGCAATCCTAACCACCATGAATAGTTGATACTCTCAGCAACTCTGCACCCTTCCTTTTAATAATAAAAATATATATATATATATATATATATATATATATATATATATATATATATAATATATTATTTTTTATTTATTATTTTTTTTTAAAGTTACTGAGTAAGTTATTGGCGAATGAACGGGGGAATTTTGCAGGCGTTGCACATCTTATCGAAGGAACTATAAACTTAATCATAATTCTTGCCAGTGGAGGATATTTCTTGTGACCGCTTAGATCGCATAATCAGGAAGTCTGACCCATCCGATTCCCTCAGCCTGACTTGGCCTCTGCACATCATTTTTCTTCGTGACTGCGCGCACGCAATCAAATATTGCTGGTAGCCGTCCGAATATCTAATATCATAATGTTAATTTTCGACGAGCACCGTATTTCTCAGTGCGCTGCTGCTGTTTATTTCCCATTCTGAATTCAACAGTAGGGTGAAACAGAATTGCATTTCTTTCATCTGTACATATTTGTAAGGGCTCCTCGTGTAAAAACGCAGGGCTCGTGAATAGGACCTTATGGCGTAATTTGTTCCCGCAACTGATGATCAGCCCCGTTTGTATTTCGGTGAGTAAAGGCAGCCCACACACAACAACGGATACTAAGACGCTTAACGTCATATTTACCTCTGCTGGAAAACACCCAAACGTTCTTTAAGGCAACAGCGACTGTGCTGGAGATAAAATGATCAGGATAGAACTCTCAGTCAGAATGCGATACATTCGAGGGTTATATTTGGTAGATCTAAGGCTTTTAATGTCACATATTACCCTATTTATTCAAAAGCATGGTGAAACTTAATGAAAAATAAGTATATATATATATATATATATATATATATATATATATATATATATATATATATATATATATATATATATATATATATATATATATATATATATATATATATGCTGTTGTCTTGGCTACTTTTGGCAAAATACTAGTTCAGATTCTGCAAAGGTTTAATATATATATATATATATATATATATATATATATATATATATATATATATATATATATATATATATATATATATATATGCCAAAAGTAGCCAAGACAACAGCAAAATTGATTATGTGAAAAAATACATCATCTCAAAATTTTATCGCAGGATCCATTTAAAAGGGAAAGATCATAAATGTTTCCTTTATTGAAAGGAGACGGCACAGAGGAAACTCAATTGCAGATTCAATATCCTACATCATTTAAGAGGCAAAAGGCAATAGGGCTCCCGCGAGACAGGGAATGAATTTCAATTGATTTTTATTGTAGGCGAACTAATGAATATTTATATTAAGAACACTGTGAGAGAAATAAATTTATAATCTTTCTTTTAGGGGTGTATTGGTCATCGAACGTTAAAAAAAAATGTTAAATGAATTTGAAATCTTTAGCTTACAAGAAATGGGAACTATTCTACATTTTAGCACCAAAAAGTAGGTTTTTGAGGGGAAAGTAAGGCTTTATCTGAAAAGAATAGATGAATTTTGGCTTTTTTTTTTTATCAGTTTCAGACAGAATTAGAGTCAACACTATTTCAGCAATAACCAGGTGGGGTCTCTCTCTCTCTCTCTCTCTCTCTCTCTCTCTCTCTCTCTCTCTCTCTCTCTCTCTCTCTCTCTCTACTTACCCAGCAATTCCTCCTTTATTTTCAATTACATAGTAAATTCTTATGACTTATTCCTGAGGAATTAGCAGCTAAAACCTGATCCACACTGTCGTTATCAAATCATCATAATTTTGGGGGGCATCAAATTTGACTTTAACCAAGGAAATTATACAATCATATGACCTTTTTGTTTTTTCTTTTATTCAAAGATAATGCTACTTCAGGTCGCATTCCTTATCGAA
>NC_089785.1:7689292-7714292 GCF_040412425.1 Macrobrachium rosenbergii | reverse complement strand
GAAAAAACTTGATAGCCTGATAACGCTTTTTTTAAATAAAGTTACCTACAGATGTTTATTAAATACATACAATACACAAACACGATTGGAAACCTGTTGAAATTAATAGAGCTGTTATGCGTCCGAACTGTAAATGCAGGAATAATCATTAAGACGAAGGAGGAAATGAATTTACCATAAAGAAACATCGAGAAGCCAATACAATGGACCAGAATGATATTCATGTTTTCGGTAGTGGGGAAAAAAAAATCAATTCACCATTAAAAAATCAAGTACAGAGGGGAACAGAATGTTTTTAAACTGCCAGAAAGGATGCACCAATTTTTGAAAAATTTATGCCACAAAAATCAGAGTATTTATTAACTACTTGTAAATTTCATCATAAAACATTTGCCGCCTATTCCACACGAGTAGCTTAAGCCCTTCTGGAGAATTATTGATGCCTGATATCTGTTAAAAGGGTTAACTTTTGGCAATAAATTGAATTTAAACATTATTTTCTTCTTATCACCACAATGCTTGATATACTCTTCTCTCAATTCAATAGTTATCATATTCATGTTATAAATTATGAAATATTTCACCCTATATATTGTACTCTGGCTTTTATTCGAATAATAAATTTGAGAGAGACCTTTTCCGCTCGCATTTAACTGACGTGTAACTTGAATAACTTAGATTCTCTGCATCAACTGCACGCCAAAAGCTGAACCAGTTTTCGTTACACATAAAAGGATTCCTTCACAAAGACATGTCAGTAGTCACCTGCACTTTAAAGTTTCCTTGTTAATTATTTTGTATATAAAGTATTCATGCCTTGTTTATTTTGTGTATATACTTTGTTGAAACTTCCAAAAGACCTTCTGTCTTTGGTTCTGTTTGGTTTTATTACATGTAGACCTCCAGAAACCACTATTTTTCTCGCCAAAACAACATCTAAATACAATATTCTAAAACCCCTTTTACAAGAAATTATATTTCCTTTTTAAAATGCTAAATATTTTGTTATTCTGTAAGACGGTGACACCCGTCTTCCTGAATAATATATTTAGCATTTGAAAAAGGAAATATAATATTGTAATTAGCTGTTGTTTTGGCGAGAAAAATAAAGTGGTTTCTGGAGGTCTACATGTAAAACCAAACAGAACCAAAGATAGAAGGTCTTCTGAAAGCTGCAACTAAGTATATGAAACAAACATATTTTCTCAGTTTCCTGAACCATCAGGATGAAGCTCAGAAATGTGATATTTCTATCCTATGTTTAAAGGTTTTATATAACTTCAGAGGGGTGAAAATGAGCGTATTATTATTATTATTATTATTATTATTATTATTATTATTATTATTATTATTATTATTATTATTATTATTATTATTATTATTACATACGAGCAAACCAAATGGGACTTCAGGTCGTCAAACTGGCTACCAGATGTAAAAAGGCCACCACGTGAATAAAAAGTTTGGAAGGTATTAAAATTTTTAAAAATCAAGAGGTAGATTACTAATAAACAAAATACGAATTTATACCTCATGCTTCCAACAGAATGGACTATGGAATGGAATAAGTTTGAAACTGGCCGTAAAGGACAGAATAATAGATTTCCAGGGAAATATTCGAGAGATCTTGGTCACTTCAACTTACGACCTTACAGAGGTTTTCTCTTGCCAATTTCGTCTTTTCAGAGACCCTCTGGTTTAGTAATATCAGTTACCAAAAGCCAATTGACGGCTCTCATGGTTTAAAATGAATCTTGAAATGAATAGAAGCTGTTTACCGTTGCATTCAATAATGAAATTTATCATTGTCAAACCAAACCAAGCCCAGGGGCACTTTAGGCCACTCATCACTTGCGACAATGAAAAGAGAGGGTTGGAGTGGTTGGACAGGAAGATAAGAGATCCAGAAAACAAAGGACATGAAGTACATGAATCTAAAGGTGGAACTGGGAGAACACCCCACAGTAAGAACTTTACAGTTTGAGAGGTTGGACAGCAAGACTGAAGGAAGAGGGAACAGAGATAAAGTAAAATTTTAAAAAGTGAGTGCAGCTGGAGGCCGAAGGGACGTTGCAAACACTCTTTAGTAATGCATACAGTGCACCACGTAAGGTAAGTTGACGGCTCCAACCCCTAAGGAGGTACGTTATACAGTATCATGTCGCAATTTAATTTTCCATAAATAAATTTCGTTTGGTTCTTTTTTTTTTCTTTACGGCGGAGGAGGTGATGGAACTTATTCCCCCCAGTAGCTCACTCTTGTAAAAAAAAAATATGGAAAATCATGATTAATACATAAAAAGGCGAGTTATTTAAAGTAAAATTATATTATGTTAGTGGTTCTAAAGTAATAGGGGTACCAAAAATTTAGATAATTTGTAATTAGGCGTGTTGTAAGTGAACTTGTCTAATCGATGTACTAGAAAAGTTGATGTTTATTTCTGAAGAATATTTCCTAAAATTTTACTTTCCATTTGTCTGTCATCTGTCCAACAGTCTAGACTACTTATCAGCCTGCCCTTATAGACCTATTTTTCTTCGCCGTTTCCTATCTAAAACTTTATGTACATAAAAATGGAATTATTTATCTTCATCTGTCTACCTGATAATTTAGATACTAGCGTATTGATGAATGTGCCTCAATCTTTAGTCAATATCCATATACATTGACCTAGAAATGTCATTATATATATCACAAAGTCAGTAACAAGGGTACAACCAGATGGAGAGAGAGAGAGAGAGAGAGAGAGAGAGAGAGAGAGAGAGAGAGAGAGAGAGAGAGAGAGAGAGAGAGAGAGAGAGAGAGAGGCACACAAAAAATTACTCGTACATGAAATGCCGACGTGAGGAGCGAGAAACAGAGGCAGTTTCGTCAACCTTGGGGGGAGGGACCTCACCCACCCCCAAAAGTCCCTCCTGAACTTCGGCCTCAGATGCCCACTATGCAAATAAACCAGATCCAGACGTAAAAATTTATGGAGTGCAGAAACGCGAAAACACTATAAAAAAGATTAAAGGATTAATTATATTCTCTCTCCCCTACATGAGAAAGCTGTGTGTGATCAAAAACAGCAATCTGGAAGAATTCCAGGAAATGCTCTCGCTCTAAAATATTGCTGAAATTTTTCTCTGCTTGGAATCTCATCTTTCCCTCATTGGCTTATGATGAAAATGCCGAGGCAAGAAATCAAGGCTCGGGCCAAGGAAGGGGGACGGCACTTTTTGTTTAAAAGTTCTCGTCTTTTATTTCAAACCCAAATCATTGTTCTCAGATATAAATTCTGCTTCCGAAGTTACTCTGATTTCATTCGGGGTAGGAAATCGAGAGAGTGCTTTAATTATTATTATTATTATTATTATTATTATTATTATTATTATTATTATTATTATTATTATTATTATTATTATTATTCAGAAGATAAACTCCTATTCATATGTACAGTAACAAGCCCAGAAGGGGCACTGACTTGAAAATCAAGCTTCCAAAGAATTTGGTGTTCATTTGAAAGAAGTTACTGAAGATAATAGGAAATACAGAAAGAAAAGACCGTTTATTAGAAGAAAAATATGAATTAAAAACTAACAAATAAATAGATAAAAATGTAAACAAATTATTAGAATGCAAGGAGAATTGTTTTAGGGTAGTAATGTATTGCATCTTCGCTCGAAGTTTTGAGGTTCCAACTGCACAACATCCTCAGGGAGACTGTCCCACAGCCCAACTGTGTGAGGTATAAAGGACCTCCGAACTGAGAAGTTCCACACGGTGCGACTGTTCAGCAAATTTGGTCGCTCTCGGCAGATAACAATTGTGATAGCAAAGTTCTCTGTTAAAATACAACTTATCAAAACTTGACAAACAAGAGACAGTCCGTCGATGGTCAAAATTAGGAAACATAAACCTACCACCATGAACCATTCAGTCTAAAAGAGAAAATCTGACAGAAGAATCCACACCGGAGAACAGTATTCTAGTAAAGGAAGGTCAAATGACCTAAAACATGTTGTGTTGAATTTATCATTGTTATAAATATAAGAGGCCTTACGTATAATACCTAACTTCCGTGCAGCATTTTTTGATACTGTCATTAAATGTGTCTCAAATGTCAGGTGTGAGTCAAAAGTTACACCAAGTGTAATCAAAGTTTCAGACACTAAAAGGAAACTGCAAAAACTTGTGAAAGACTTTGAAAGTGTTTGCAAGTGTTGAAAGTTGAGAGGAAAAGTGAGTAAAAGTAAAGTTAGTAGGGCGAAACGAATGGAGGGTGGAAATATACAGTAGATACATTCAGTTTGCGTATGTAACTTCGCGTAAATACTTACTTCCAGCATCTGGGAGTAGGATTAAAGAACAGGCGAATCTCGGAACAAGTAGAGCAAATGGTATGTGCAAAAGACCGCATGGAAACGGAATGTTTATGAGGCAAAATTGGATTCCACCAAGAGATTATCGAGCCATGTTTTTATATTGAGGAAAATTCCTGATGTTGAATATATAGGGGAAAAAATCGAAGGCGGAAAGAGTACCTGCTTGCACAGCAAATGTGGTAAAAGAAGTCAAAGGTGAGAAAAGTGGATAGACTGGCAAGCAATGGTAAAAAGTTACCATAGGTAATTTGAAGGTTAAGTAATTTAATATCGTGATGAACCCTCTGTTTACGAGTATGAAGCTGCTGATATTGTGGAAGTTTTATACAGAAAGAGTTCATCAATGATTCATAAATTACAGTATGAATTTTGTAGTTAATATAATTTTTAACATTTTTGCAACTCTACGTTTTCCCTATTTTTAAAGACAAACGAAAGTTGTTACTACATTTTTTCCTCTGACACCAGTTCCTGCCATTATTTCAGTCTTCCTAGGCTCGTTCTTATTTTACTTTGGACTTGAAAAAATGAAGAGTGGCAGGTGGACCACATTTCAACAGGCGAAAAGCAGCTAGCAGTTAGTTGCATACACCCTGAGCCTTACCCTTCCAACGATACTGGATCAAAGTTGTCCAACACTACTGGTCATAGCAACTACGTTTTCGGATGAAAAAGAAAAATTCTGCGATATTAGGTTCCTCAAACGCTGGGACTAATTTTAAAGTATCATAAACTTAAGAACGGCAACTGGCTAACGACTAAGCTACTGACACATGTTTCTCCTTCACTCCCTCGACGCTCGCTCTCTCTCTCTCCTTCCCCGTCTGTAAGCGAACTCTCTCAATTTCTAACTCTTGCAACCTAGTTTTTTCTTTGATTAATTGTAATTCCAACTCGCTTGTACATTTTTTTTCTCCCAGAACTCATATTCCTGCGCACTTTTAAGTAGCTACACCAACAACCCATCTTTTTTACCGCTTGCGGTTCTTTTTTCGAATCTTCAGCCTTCTCTTTCCAGCTTTCCTGTTCTCAAAATTTCGCTACTCCGCTATCACTGTCAGTCAAGGAAGGAACCCATCTTTACAAAGAGTAATAACAGAAGAAAGGGAAAAAAGAAACAATTTTGAATGCCCAACAACCATTAAAAACCAGGTAAGCTCCTGGATCTTAACAACAACTGTAATCCTGGCAGTCAACAAACCTTACGTTATTAAACGCTCGTGTGAACAAAACTACCTATTATTTATACCCTTTCCAGAACTCATTACAGCCTTTGCTTCGCTTTAAAATCCAGAAATATATATATATATATATATATATATATATATATATATATATATATATATATATATATATATATATATATATGCGCTGGTCACAGCTTCTTCCTAAATCGAAGGCTACAGAAGGGGCGTGCCTAAAGTAAACCTCTCAGAGCGAAGAGTCATAAACAATACTACAAACAGCGCAGTTCAACCACTTATACCATAATAACCATAATATCACTCCGGAAATATGGCGGGCATTTCGGAGACGGATTAAACAAGAAAAGATCGCAGAAAATATGACTCAAAACTATTCACAAACAATGACAATATTCCGTCCAAATGAGGAACCAACGCTCGCCTGCAGTAAACCCCAGAAGGTATCAAAGTAATCCTGGCGAGTCGCTCGCCACACTGGCTACACTCCCGTTCACAACACTGGCCTAACTGGAGTCTTGCCAGAAATATAATAAATGGGAGGTGTAAAAAAGAAAGTTTAAATAGAATACTGAAAAATTGGTAGGACGTCCTCGCAAAAACCAGCCATCAGAGGCCCCCAACACACGATGCAAAACAATGCCAAAAAGTGCCACGCTTCCCAGTCAGAGGGTGGCAGCAAATGCTCCAGTAGGGAACCCGAGGACGGGATCTGAAAGACAAAAGCACAGACAGCTACAGACTATTGTACGAAGCTCCTCCAGTGGCTCTCTCTCTCTCTCTCTCTCTCTCTCTCTCTCTCTCTCTCTCTCTCTCTCTCTCTCTCGAGAGAGAGAGAGAGAGAGAGAGAGAGAGAGAGAGAGAGAGAGAGTCAAGGCTGAACTGCGTAGCTCTAATTCCTGTAGGAGAATGTGAATACTGAGCTGCAAAGCGGTTTACGGGATGCTCTTGACCAAAAGCACAAGGCTGGCTTAATCTAGAACTATTCTTATCGAAGAATGAAGGGCTCTACGAGGATCTCTCTCTCTCTCTTCTCCTTCATTCCCAGGAATGAAGTCAACTATCCCAACTGTAAACCAACCATGGAACAAAACCTTCCACGCAACAAGGAGAACAAAAGAAGTAACTCATTGAAAATGTGTATTTTTTTCACGTTAATCATTGTACATATATATATATATATATATATATATATATATATATATATATATATATATATATATATATATATATATATATATATATATATATATATATATATATATATATATATATATATATATATATATATATATATATATATATTATATATATATATATATTTAAAAAATCACAGTAGATGCTCGTGACGTCAGTGTATAAGTTGAATCCCATATATATATAATATATATTATATATAATATATATATATATATATATATATATATATATATATATATATATATATATATATATTATATATATATATATATATATATATATATATATATATATATATATATATATATATATATATATATTATATATATGAGTGTGTGTGTGTTTGTGCGTCTGTGTAGGTGTGGTATTTTCCGCAACATTTAAACGACTGCACTATAAACATATCCATAAAAATATGTTTATTTTATTTCCATGTGTTTTCCCAGTGGAATTCAATTTGGAAACCGCGCAACGCTACAGTTCTCTCCCAATTAGATCACACATCGTATTTCCCGGTAGGAATGCAACCCCGATTATTCCTGTTCCCGGCATTTGATTTCGGGTAAATGTGTCCAGGTTAAATTACACAAAGTGGGACAATTCCAAAAGTTTTGGCTTATCTTGTCGTTTGGCTAAATCTGCGGCTGACTTTTAGTGCTCAGCAAATATCGAACCTATCTGCGAAGTTGGTTGATTTTGCTGAGCTCCGAATTTCTGTGAATCTCGCGATGCGTTCTCTGGCTGTATTTTTTGATGAATACACAGTCACGCATTACGTCAGCTTTTTTCGCGTTAATGGTCTTATCTACTATCACATAATAGAGTACTAACATATACACATACACACACGCCCGCACACACATACACACATTTACACTTCATATATATATATATATATATATATATATATATATATATATATATATATATATATATATATATATATATATATATATATATATATATATATATATATATATATATATATATATATATATATATATATATATATATATACAGATATATATATATATATTATATATATATATATATATATATATATATATATATATATATATATATACGTACACACATATATATATATATGTCTGTAGATATGTATAAATGATTATAATATATATATATATATATATATATATATATATATATATATATATATATATATATATATATATATATATATATATATATAAACATTAAGCTACAAACGTCCTTTAATATACAATTTGCTCTACCTAGGAAATAATATGTTTTCTTATGTCCCCCAAAGGGGAATTTTTTTAGGTGATAATAAGTCCGGCTCCGCGGTCCTGTAATATACAATTTGCTCTACCTAGGAAATAATATGTTTTCTTATGTCCCCCAAAGGGGAATTTTTTTAGGTGATAATAAGTCCGGCTCCGCAGTCCTGAGTTCTTGTCTTCCGTGGTTCGAGCCCACGAGACGACGAACTTATTATCACCTAAAAAAAAATTCCCCTTCGGGCAACATATGTGAAAATATATTATTTCCGAGGTAGAACAAATTGGATATTAAAAGACGTTTGTAGCTTAATGCTTGTATATGAATTACGGTGATGTGGTAAGTGTGGGGATGTGAATGCGTGTGCGCGCGCATAGGTGCGTGCGTAGACTAGAGATATTGGGATTCCTTACATCTGCTATTGTGCTGCTGGGAAGTGTCTCTGGAGAGTTCGACTTTTTTCAACTTTGAGGGCAGTAACTTGACGCTTAGCATTTTTCGTTATTTTTGCTGCTGAGATAAACATTCAGAAAACTATTGCCCTACTGTGATAATTACAGAATAATTTCATGTTAGAGTATCTTTAAACCCTTATACCCTCTTTAGTGACATCTACACATGGACGAAATAGTACTAATTTATACAATATGGAAATTATTTCGTAAATTGCAAAATCCATCAACTGAGCAATTACCCTCGGAAATTCACTGAGATAATATTTTACTGAGTAATTGCTTGATACCGATTAGGAATTGTTTGCTTGCACTGCCATCGCGAACGGAAAATGAAGCGTTACTTAACCTCATTTTCTTTTCCTAATTGCTTTGAAGTCAACGTGTCTCAGACAAGGCATGTTGTCTGCGTGGCTCTTTAACAGAAACCCCAGGAAGTCTCGTGAAATTAATATTCTGAAATTAATATCACTGCCATGTCTTTGATCACTGTGAGGATATTAAAAGAAATGGGAAGAACTTTGAGAGAAACTTTCATGAAGTGTGTATCAAATGTCCCGTTCCAGAAAACGTAAAAGCGGTCACCTCGAGTAAGGGGAAGCTGGAAACTGTTGTGAGAGCATAATTTTGATGGCAAAATGTATGGAAACACTGAAGGAGAAATAAGGGAAAGGGAAAGGAAATAGAAAGTCAGGATAGAAAAATGCACTGTTGAAGTAACTTTAAGTGAACAAAAATTTTACTGAAAAATATAATGGAAAACCATTGAGAAAACAAACAGACAAACAATCCGGACCGAGAACATAACCTTGATGGAAAATAAAAGGTAGGATTTTGATAAAAAAAAAAGGGTGAGAGGAGAGAATTTAGACGATATAGGATTTGAATAAATTAAGTGTTTCTCATGGAAGCGTTGAGTGTGAAGTTTGAAAGTAAAGCGAAAAACTGTGTGACATACTTAACTGAGAGAAAAGTGATAACAGATTTCATAGTTGTTGTTTAGAGGTTTTTGAGTGTAATAGTCAACGTCATGTAGATTTAGAGTAAGGACTGCGCTTCAAGAGGAAAGGGAGAGTGGCGGGTTTGGCGTAAAAAGTGGTTCAGAGACGACACTGTTATGTCACCTTCACCTTTCAATATTTTTAGGTAGGGAGTGGTGGCTGGTTCCAAGAAAGGAAAGGACAGCTAATAAACTTGCAACGAAGACTAACGGAGAACGTACGGGCTGCACTACCGATAAACAACTTCTTTTCGTCAAAGATTAACGAGATCCTTTTCAGGGATGGTGTTTGCAATTCACCTGGACATACTGTATATATATATATATATATATATAAATATATATATATATATATATATATATATATATATATATATATATATATATATATATATATATATATATATATATATATATACATATATATATATATAATCATGCAGCTACAAATGTATATATATATATATATATTAATATCAAATTCAGGCTACCTCGGGAATATCCCGATGATATATATATATATATATATATATATATATATATATATTATCATATAAGGTAAGAAGAAGAAGAAGAAGAAGCAGCAGCAGCATAAGAAGTAAACTTGCACTGAAGACTAACGCAGAACATACGAGCTGCATTATATATATATATATATATATATATATATATATATATATATATATATATAATTTTTATCACACCGTGATCTATATACAATCATATGTATATAATTATTAATATCAAATTCAGGCTACCTCAGGAATATCCTCGATGGGGAATTATTACCGAAGGGGAATTTATAAGTAATAAATGGACTGGCAGTACCAGTCCATTTATTACTTATAAATCTCCCCTACCTTCGGTGATAATTCCCCATGGGATATTCCCGAGGTAGCCTGAATTTGATATCAAGCATACATTTGTAGCTTCATGAATATATATATATATATATATATATATATATATATATATATATATATATATATATATATATATATATATATATATATATATATATATATATATATATATAAGCCATTCTCAGTCCTCGTGAAACTTCCCGGGATCCTAATGCAGTCGTAGGACGCCATTACAGGACGGGTCAACGGTCATCTTCTCTCAGACTGAGGAAACCTTCCTCCCCAGGAACCCCCACAAAGTTCGTTGGGATTTAGTGTCACCTTACCTGGCACCGATTGGCTGATAGGCCTAAGGAGAAGTGCCAGAGCCAATCGTGTCCAGTAGAGAAGAAATCGGGGGTTGTGAGGTATGACAAGGTGGGAGGAAGATGCCCAAAGAAGGCGTCCCTTTGGGCAGAGCGTTTTTGTCGCGTTTAGGGGAAAGACGTACTTTCCCTCGCTGCATCCGCCGGGTTCCCCCTCAGCCTATCTTTCTCGGTTTTACGGTAAATTTTAGTTTGCCTAGATACTTGGGCCCTTGTGTAAGTTTTAGATAATACAGATCATTGTTAAATTTACACCCCTGTGTCTTATTTAAGCATGTCCCACAGTACTGCAGCCGGACCAGTGTAAGTCAACCCGACGAGAGGTCGGGGTCAGTTTCTGGTGTCAGGTGCGGGGTCCTGCTGCGGCGCTAATTAATAGTAAATATAGCGAACTGTGGGTCTACGATCGTGCTAATGCAATAACTGTAGAGTGATATTAAATTGGGAACAATGGTGTATAATACAAGAAGCACGGGATTGCACAGGGCGAACGGCGACGAACAGAGGGAGAGACGGTGGGGCGGTAGAAGTTAGTCCGGGAAGGGTTGGGGAAAATAGCGAAAGGAATGCAGCAAGTGACCTTGCCCTTTGAGGGCATTCCTGGAGTGGAATCGGCAAGGGGTGGGAACCCGATGAACGCGAGTGAAACGGACAGTAGTACGCCGTCAGGAATTCGAACAGCGATAGTGCAAATAATGGTTCTACGTCGGCGGGGAACTGTAGTAGCGGGAATGGAATGATCGTTTCCGCTCCCTCCGGGATTGCAATGCAACCTCCGGTGCCGGCCGGCGTGGTGCCTCGCAGTTTGGTGATGAAACTTCCCATCCCGGCATCGCACATTCTTGACTTCGATAACTCGACGCCAAAAGAGGGCTTCATTTCGATCAAGCCTTCGTTAACAGTGTCGAAGAGGCCACAGCGATTGGACCGATGCCCAGAAAATTGCACAAACCATCGCGAAGATGACCGGGTCCACAGCCAGGATGATGAGGTCATGGAAAAACAGACCTAAAGATTGGCCATCGTTCAGACAAGGCCTTATAACACGCTTCACCCTTCAAGAAGAGACCCGCGAGCTCTATGGGCCCGCTATTCTCCAGCATTACAAGCGGGGGAGGGCATCGCCAGACTGTCGGCCGACTATGAAAGTTTGGCCTCGGACGCAGAGCAGACAGAGGAGGGCAGCGAGAATTTCTGCAGACAGATGTTGTTGATGACTCTCCCCCCCTCAGTATCTGCGGTGCTGGTCAGCTCTGGGAAGCCCCTAGCGGCTATGGTTGGTGCAGCCCAGTTGGCGTTAGAGACGGAGAGACGGCTGCAAGCAGAGAGGATGGCGATGTCCTACCCCCCACCCATCGTCGCCTCCGCCAACCGGTCCGTGACACAAAGGCGCGCTCTTCCAGCCCCAACCAACCCGAGCGGAGTTGGCCCCAGTGCCAAGCGACCAAGGGGGCCAGGGGAAGGGGGAGCGTGGGTGCGGCAGAGAAACTCTGCTGGCAGTGCAGGAAAAAGGGCCACATGCGTGCCCAATGCCCTTTGTATGGTCAAAGGCATTGTTTCCGATGTGGTGCCACTGACCATCTAGTCAGCGAGTGTCCAAAAAACGGCGTCGCTTCAAACGGCGCGCTCCCTCCCCCGAGAGGAAGGGGGACGCGCCGGGGAAGGGGAGGAGGAAGTGTACTCGCGGGCCTCCTCCCTCCGGCACCCCAAGGGCCAGTTGCGGCAGGGACCGCAAAACAAGGAGAAGGCCTAGTGGGAGTAGTGCCACCCCCGGCCAGTGTGTAGGTGGGAGTCTCCCCCAGCCAGTGAGAGCTCCCTCTGCCCAGGGGGTGTGTGTACCTGTGGAGGGAACAGAGCAAACGTCCTCCACCCCGTCTCCCTCTCTCGAGATTGGAGATTCAGTTCCTGTTCTTGAAGTGGGGATTGGAACGGGGACATACCATGCATTGTTGGACAGCGGAGCTTGCGTGTCCCTGATCGAGGAACGTTTAGTGACGGGCGCTATTATGGCGTCGAAGGGATGTCTGTTGTTGAACACTGCGAGTGGCCATCAGATAAGGATCCGGCGCATTGTCAACCAGCAGATTTCCCTAGGTGGCCGAGTCTTGACTCACAAATTCCATGTTGTACCGACGACTCACATGGAAGGAATTCCCGTTATTCTGGGAATTGGCTTCGTGCGAGAGCACAAGGTGGCTCTCTATGGGATCGACGGAGGGGGAGTGGAAGTGTCGATGCCAGTGGGAACCGGGCAGTACCAAAAACTTTCCGTCTTGGGTGAGAGGAGACGGTGTGTCAAGGTGGCCTGGGCATTTAAGGGGGACACAGGAGTGGTACCTGCTAGCCCGGAGGTGGGGGAGGTTATTCCTCCCTCCCATCTCTATTCCCTTCCTGTCGTCCCAGCACGAAAGTTAGAAGAAGGTACACTCGTATATATTAATCCCCATAAAAAGTGGGCAGACTTCGTGCTGCCAGGAGTCGCTACCATCGTCGACAGGAAGGCGAATGTACCTTTTATCAATGTAAATAGTAGTAGGTTAGAATTAAGTAGTGAGTCTCTTTGTGATTTAGAAGTATGCACCCTTGTAACAGCCGATAACGCAGTGTCGGCCCTGACTACACAGAGTCAAGGTCGCGGCGAACCACGGCTTAGAAGGCTACTGCAAACAGCTGCCAAAGCAACACCTTTAAATTATCGCAGACGTGTAGGAGACATAATTGGGGAATACCAAGATGTGATTGCAACTGGGGACGAGCCCCCCGGGAGAATTGATAAGTTACCCTTTAGAATAGAGACGGGAGATCATCCCCCCATTCGCACAAAGCCTTATAGAACTCCTGCATGTCATGAACAAGTAATCGATGAAACAATCAATCAATTGCAAAATCAGGGTATTATTCAAGAAAGCGAATCTCCTTGGGCTTCCCCAATCGTTTTAGTTAAGAAGAAAGATGGCTCTCTCAGGTTGTGTGTTGATTATAGGCGACTGAATGCCATTACGAAAGATAATGCTTTTCCATTGCCCTCGATCGAGGAACTTTTGCTTAAAGTAAGGGAGAGTAAATTTTTCACCACGCTGGATCTCAAGTCGGGCTACCATCAGATTCCCTTAGATGACGAGAGTAAAGAGAAAACGGCCTTTATAGCGAATAATCGGCTATTTGAATATAATTTCCTTCCCTTTGGATTAAAGAATGCTCCGGCCCATTTTTCTCAAGTAATGATGTCAGTTTTAGCTTCCATATTAGGCCGTGGGGTTTTTGTATACCTGGACGATATCATTGTAATCGGGGCCACAGTAGAGGAGCACATGGCTAACTTGTTAGAGGTTTTAGAAGCGTTAAGGCGTCATGGCATGAAAATTAACCTAGATAAATGCCAATTTTTTCAGGCCGAAGTGGAATTTCTTGGGCACATCATAACTTCAGAAGGCCTTAAGCCTTGTGCCGATAAGGTTTTAGCAATTAAAGAATTTCCACAGCCTAAACATGCGAAGGATGTAGCCAGCTTCCTCGGACTCGCGGGATATTACCGTAAATTCATTAAGAACTTTGGCCAGATAGTGAGACCGTTAGATGCATTAAGGAAGCGACCTGATTTCCAGTGGGGTGAGAAGGAACAAGATGCTTTTCAGAAATTAAAAGATGCCCTTGTGAGCGACGAACTCTTGGCTTATCCCAGGTTCGATCGTCCATTTATTGTGACTACAGATGCGAGTGATATCGCGATCGGAGGAGTAATATCTCAAATAGACGATGAAGGTAATGAGAGACCAGTTTGTTTTGCATCACGAGCATTAAAAGGGGCAGAGAGAAATTATAGTACTTTCGATCGAGAGGCTTTGGCAGTCCTGTGGTTGCTGGAGAGACACCGCTATTTCTTACTGGGACATAAAGTAAAGATTTTCACAGATCACAGACCGCTAACTCACCTATTTAAGAAGAGCGAAATTTCTAATCGCCAAGCTCGTTGGATCGAGCGAATTTTAGAGTTTGATATCCTAAAAATAGAGCATATTCCAGGCAAAAGTAATAGGGTGGCGGATGCTCTCTCCAGGAACGTCATAGGAGTAACAACACGCGCTGCAAAGCGCAAGGAAGAACGACAAAAGAAACCTCGTAACGTCGGTGGCACCGGCGATGCCGGCACTGGTGCCAGCAGCGTTACGACAAATGCTAACAGTGACAGCCAATCGGATGGGAGCGCGGAGCATAGAGAACAGGAATCTCGTGGGCACTCACAGATGAGTGGGAGTGGCCGGGGTGACAGCAGGATGAATGCAGGTGGGACTCCGACTGGGGGAGTTCACAGTAAATGCCCAGAGAATGAAAGTGTGGTTGATTTTTGTGGGTGGAGTGTGCGAGAGCTTGTTGAGAGTCAGGGTTCTGAAGCCTGGATTAATCAAATCAAGGCCTGTGTGAGAGGTGAGAGCAGCGAATTCCCGAGTTCTGTGCATTTGCGGAAGGATGTGTTCTTCATTGAAGGGGACGTCTTGTTTTGCAGATATGAGAAAAGGCCCGGTGATATCCGAGCCGAGTCGTACTTCCTCGAGCTTTAATAGAGAGAGCCATGCACATGATCCATGTAAGCCCTTATGCTGGGCATGTAGGTATAGAGATCCCTTAGAAGAGCCCGTGAGCACTTCTTTTGGGTTAGCATGCGAAAGGACGTAACTAGATTTGTAAGAAGTTGTCATGTGTGTAATACAATGAAAAGTCACAGACATGTGGTCCCGAAGGCCCGATTGTGGCCTGTGGTACCTGTGAAGTGGGATAGAGTGCATATGGATGTGGTTGGACCTTTGCCTTCTGTGCAAGGGCAACCCAAATACATTTGTGTGTTCGTGGATGCGTTCACGCGTTTCACACACGTGTGTGCGATGGAAAATAAAACGGCAGTTGAAGTGGCCAAGGCGTTATGTTCCCTCGTGTGTCGGTTCGGGTGTCCCAGGACGTTGGTCAGTGATAATGGACGCGAATTCATCAATGAAGTGATCCGTGAGTTTACGACTTTAATGCAGATAAGGCATGTCACCATTGCGGCTTATCGGCCGTCAGCCAATGGGCTAGTTGAGTCCCATAATCTTAAGATATCTAATTGAGGATCACCCGACTTCGTGGCCGTCCCTGTTGCCGACGGCTGAGCTGGCTATTAACACCGCTTATAACAGCTCGATTAGGGACACCTTACTTCCTGATGTTCGGGCAGGATATTCGATTACCGTACTCGATGGTCTTGCACCCCAACAGATCCCACTCTATACAGTAGAACAGCACCGGGTTTGGTTTGTAACATGACCCGACGAGTGTTCCAAACCACCCAGCGACTGCTGTTGAGGGCCAATGAAAAGTATCGGTGTGCGATGCGATAAACGCTTCCGCACACATGATTCCCCAATCCAAGTAGGGGATAGAATCTACCTGAGGAGACAGCAACTGCCGAAGCACAAGCTCGAACCGGCCTATATGGGACCATATCGTGTGAAAGAGATCAAACACACCACTGCGGTCATTCAGCACATCCGCACCGGGGCCGTGAGCGAGCAACACCTGTCACACCTGCGTGCGGTGCTTGAGGACAGCCTAGTGTTCCACACCAACCAACCGGTACCTCCCTACCCTGGACTGGCTGGGTATTTGGGAGAAGAGCCAGTGGAACCCGCAAGCGCGCAGGTGGGGCCACGCTGACCGAGCAGGCGCGTGCTCATGAGTCCGTGTCAAAGGTGAATGTTATTGCAAAGTGAATGAGAAGGGTCAGTGATCAAAATTTGTAATTGTCGTCCCATGTCCTTACCTTGGAATCAGAGATATACGAAGCGGTTTAATGTTATGATGTTCTTGTTTTATGTTTTTGATTTTCCAATTATTTTGAGTGTCAACATCATTTTCTGTGTCACATTTCAGTGTCTAATTTTTTTATCATGGTTGTATTAATTTCGTTGTTGCAACGTTCCTTGTTATGCTTTTATTTTTTTGTTGTTGTTGTTGTTCCTTATTTTATGTTTAATAATATACCAACCTAAGTGTCGCACTTTCTGTAAGATTTCTTTTTTTGTTATTATCGTTGTGTAGTTGTCTTAAAGGTAAACTGTTGCCATGAAATTATGTTTTTTCTTTTGCTTTGGTAAAAATTTAATTGCTTTTTATTATGTTGTTGTGTCTAAATTGCCAGATTATTGTTTTGTGGTGTTCACTTCTTTCAGGAAAACTTTGTACATTCGCGGGATGCGATGTGATTAAAAATGTGATGACCACCATTTTTTTATGTTGAGATAGTGCAGGACTTGATCTTTTAAAACTTTTATTATTTTTGGGTATTGATCTGTTTCCAGAAAAGGTAAGGTTTGTTGGGGATTTCGTAGAAAAAGAAAATAAAATGATAAACAAATACATAAATAAATGAATGAGTAAGTAAAAGATAAAAATAATATACAATTTTTTTTTTGTGTTGGTTGTAAGACGTGTTCCATTCACTTGTAATTTTGGTTTGTACACACGTCAGCTGGCCCCCTTAGAGATAGTTAGGCAATTTTAATTAGTTAAGTCAGAAATCGTGAGGGACGAGGCTCGTGGCGGGATCCGGGTGTGGAGGGGTAGACGCATCTTTGCGGGGACGCAAAGGGCTTGGGAGGGGAGTGCTAAGCCCTTTTCAGTCCTCGTGAAACTTCCCCGGGATCCTAATGCAGTCGTAGGACGCCATTACAGGACGGGTCAACGGTCATCTTCTCTCAGACTGAGGAAACCTTCCTCCCCAGAAACCCCCACAAAGTTCGTTGGGATTTAGCGTCACCTTACCTGGCACCGATTGGCTGATAGGCCCTAAGGAGAAGTGCCAGAGCCAATCGTGTCCAGTAGAGAAGAAATCGGGGGTTGTGAGGTATGACAAGGTGGGAGGAATATGCCCAAAGAAGGCGTCCCTTTGGGCAGAGCGTTTTTGTCGCGTTTAGGGGAAAGACGTACTTTCCCTCGTTGTATCCGCCGGGTTCCCCCTCAGCCTCTCTTTCTCGGTTTTATGGTAAATTTTAGTTTGCTTAGATACTTGGGCCCTTGTGTAAGTTTTAGATAATACAGATCATTGTTAAATTTACACTTTTTTACTTCACTTTAAGGATTCTAGAGAGCTTCAGACTCCTTGGGAATGATGTATGAAGCTTGGTTTTTATGTCCTCATGACATTATTAATATTAGATATCATCATAAGAACACATGCATTTGAGTTAACTTAGAATGACCCTAGGCGAGAGGAGAGAGAATAAAGCAGAGTAACGTGGAGGGAAAAATAATGATTCCTAAAAGTGGTGATCTCATTTTCATGTTTACGGGTTTGTTGATGCCATTAGCGGCCTTGGGAATGGTGTGTGAAAATGAGTCAATTTGAAATTGGCACTCAAAGATGAAAAGGAAAATTGACCTCGGGGAAATTATGGTCAGATCTCGGTCCTTTTCATGTGGTCGCCTTGATGCATTAAACATCCACAGTGACACCAACCGTCTCGTTCGGTCCTTCAGAAATTTCTATTTTTCGGTGGGCCGTCATTTTATAGGTTTTGTTTATTCAGGGGACCTTCGCGTTTCCTTTATAGGATACTACATGCAGAAATAAACGTCTCCTTATATTTAAATGATAAAAAAAATGAAAATGAATCTCGAACGAAACAGAACACACAATCTGCGTTCCTTCGAAAACCACAATCTCAGATGCATTGATTTCACCCAATTTTTCTCTTCTTTCACTTTATTCTCTGTTCCTTCATCCTTTCCTCTCAATTTATCACTTAGCGGAGTTCTTACAATTTCTTTACAATTTTTCAAGATGTGTTTGTGTCTGTCAATAGGATTTATCAATTCAAAGATATCACCGCGAATGTTATAAAAATAAATTTCTATCTCCAAAATAATATTCGTTTGATTTTTATTGTACAAAGACAAAACTGATGACAAATAAGTTCCCATTCTTTGGACATAGCGATGCATAGATGAAGGAATCAGAACTGTTATAAGAAAATGAGATAAATAAATAAATTTCGTAAAAAAAAAAAAGTCGGATTTCATCCAAACGCAAGAGACGGATTCTTTCCAAAGACGAATAAAGCTTTAAGCATTAAGGAAAACACGAACAGAGGTTAATTCGTAACTCATAAGAAGATTAATAACTTTTTTTGTGAAAACCCGCAAGATTCGCGGGATGTTTAGTTTTAAGTTCACATTTTCGCCGATGACACAAGAATAAGTAGAGTGATTACTTGTGATGAAGATAGGAACTCGCAACAAAGAGACCTAAACAATATATATAAATGGGCAGAGGTAAATAGGATGGTATTTAACTCTGATAAATATGAATTAATAAACTATGGTGATAAAGAAGGAATGCTATATGCATATAAAGGACCTAATAATGAAACTCACAAATAAGGAAGCAGTTAAAGACTTTGGTGTGATGTTGAATAGGAATATGTTATGCAATGATCAAATAGCAATACTATTGGCAACATGCAAAGCAAAAATGGGAATGTTGTTCCGACACTTCAAAACAAGAAAAGCCGAACACATGATTATGCTTTATAAAACGTACGTACGTAGTCGAGGCCACCGAGAGTACAAGGCCATTTCACCCGGGCATTTAAATCCCTTCTACGTTTCGTATGTAGGCTGACCGTGCTGAGATTTAAGTAGTCCTTCCGGGTCACTGATCGAGAGAGGTCACGCTGCTTGGAGTCAAATTCTAACGTGAAATTTAGGATAATACATTTAAGTGCTGGTGCATTTTAAGTGGCTCTATATGAGTTTATGTGGAGGAACAATTATTGAATTTGAAAAATAATATTTAAAGAAGAAAAAGACTAACAGAGTTTTTGTGTACAATACCACACGTGCTTGCTCCTGGAAGAAGATGCCTTACAAGTGCTGCGTACCTAAATGCAAGGGAAATTACGACAACGGACCGAAAGTTAATATTTTCAGGTTTCCTGAAAATGAAGAAGTGAAAGAGAAATGGCTAAGGAACATCAAGAGAGAAAATTTTCGTCCTACGGAGAATCATCGGGTATGCTGATCATTTGTTAAGCATCTCTCTCTCTCTCTCTCTCTCTCTCTCTCTCTCTCTCTCTAGAGCTCTAGAGCTCTCTCTCTCTCTCCGTGTATCTGTCAATTTCATATATATATATATATATATATATATATATATATATATATATATATATATATATATATATATATATATATATATATATATATATATATATATATATATATATATATATATATATATATATATATATATATATATATACATACTATATATGTGTGTATACATGTATATATACATACATATACATGTGTATATATGTATGTATATATCCAATGATATTACTTGTCAGATTATATTAATTTTATTGGTAATGTGTACTTGAATCGCAAAAATATGTTGCTATACAAGTACAGTTAATTGCAGTGTATGGGTAATAGGCTAGCATAAAACTTTATTTCAGTTTTTTAGTATGATGGTATTATTTTTACAGTTTTTTTGGAATATATGACGGTTTCCTTCGGTAAAATAGATGGTCTTAGAAATAAAAATTTATTGTTTCAATGAAATATTTTATACGTTTCCTGACTGTCGCATATCATTGCACTTGCAGGTTTGTGAACAGCATTTTCATCCTGATGATATTGTGAGGGAAACTTCTATTGTGGATGAACAAACTGGAAGGAAAATAACTGCAAAATTAAAGCATCCATATATTAAAGAAAATGCTGTTCCCACAGTGTTTCCAAACTATCCTCAATATTTGAACAAAACTGAACATCGAAGAGAGTCACCCGATTCTAAAAGACGAAGAATAGAAGAAACCGCAATCAAGGTAGCAATTGAAAGCAGTATATCGGATGGTAAGGAATACGAAACGCAAATTGGATTTAGGGATTTGCAAGAACTTTCGAGGAAACTTAAGCTGGATAAGTACTGGAACATAATTCACAAAGAACCTTATCTCTTGATTAGTCACATATCGCTTTCACCTTCTCCTAATATGATGATGTCTGTACTGATACATCCTGATAAATCTGTCCAGGCGTATATCGATAATGTGCCCGTACGTGAGTTGCACGACTATATCATTCCTTCTCGTGTGCAAGATACAAATACCATTGAAGTCATGTTACAAGAGATGAGAAAGTATGACAGACAAAGTAGCTCTTCCATAAACCCAGTTGCTGTTATTCAATTAATTTTAACTTTTCTAATCACTATAATAGACAAACCATTCAAGCATTCAGTGACTTTGAAATTTATCTTTGAGCAACTAAACTTGATGACTCAAAAGAGCATTCAGTATTCCACAGATCTTTTGGTTTCTTCATCTTTGCTATGCAATATTTCACCTCGAGGTTACAGATTCTTTAGGGATAGAAGATGGTTAATTTTACCCAGTATGTCAACTATCAGGCGGGTTTTTATATCTAAGCAACTTAGTCCAGAAATAGAGCAGTATGATGATCATTTTCTTTCGTATATCAGGCAAAAATCAAAATCATTACAACCCACAGACAAAACAGTAACATTAATGATTGACGAGATACATTTAAAACCTTTTTTTGATTATAAGGGAGGTGCTGTAATAGGATCTGCATTTAACAGTAATGAAGCAGCAACCACTGCATATGCTTTCATGATAGGTGCTGTTCTATCAAAATTTCGAGATGTGGTACATATTATTCCAGTAAAAACTATAAAAGCAGAAACGCTATTCAATGTTATAAAAAAAGTAATACTAGGGTTGGAAAAAATTGGATTTAAAGTAATCAGTGTCATTACCGATAATAATGCGATAAATGGAAAAGCGATGTCGCATTTTGCAACCCCACCAAAGCTGTCAATTGCCTATCCCCATCCAGCTGCAAAATGCAGACCTTTGTTTTTCTTGTTTGATACTGTACACATACTGAAGTGTGTCAGAAATAACTGGTTGGGTCTCAAAGATGAATCCAAAACAATGGTATTTCCAAAATTTCCATTCAGCGAAATTTGTACTGAACCAAATGTATCCTTTGCTCCCTGGAAATCATTAGAGGATTTGCATTTAGTAGAGTCAGAATTATTGTTAAGACAGTCTTATAAGTTAACAATAAAAGCATTGCGGCCATCGTCATTTGAAAAACAAAACGTGAATTTAGTCCTAAAAATTTTTAATGAATATATTATTCAAGCAATGCGAAATATTGGAAAAGAGAAAAAATTGCCTAATTACAATGATACAGCAAATTTTATAGAGATATTTTGGATTTGGTGGTCAATAGTTAATGTAAAGTCAATATTCAAAGGGAAAAGAATTAATAATGAATACTGTACCCCACTTACGTGTGATGAAAATGATAGAAAATACAATTTTTTGTTAAGATTTCTAGACTGGTTAGATAATTGGGAGAAAATTCCAGGAGGAAAATTAACAAGGGAAACATTCACATCGTTAAAGCACACAACGTATGCAATTATTGAATTAACCAAATATTGCAAAGATGAGCTTAATCTGAATTATATTCTTCCAGGAAAATTTCAAACAGATCATTTGGAATCCAGATTTGGGGAATATCGACAACTTGCTGGGGAAATTATAACATATCAGTTAGGCAAATGTTTGAATGCGAGAAGAAAATTAGAAAAATATCATTAATGAAAATGGTTTTACCCTTCCAGGAAAAGGTATCACACTAAAAAATTTTATTGAGATAAATTGGGCAAACATGAATAACTCTGAAATAGATGAATCTTCTGATATTGATATTAAGGTAACACAACATGATATAGAAGGATGTAATGGTGTTCTTCCTGTTATAACTTATTTAGCAGGTTACTGTTGTTACAGTGTAAATAGAAAAATGAAATGCAAATCATGCCTAGAGATCTTAACAAGAGCTGAAGTTACCAACGAAGAGGAAGACCAGGATTCGAATTTAGATTATACAAAGGGTGTCAGCAGAGGGTCCTTGTTTTTCCCTGACAGCGCAACAATAAATATAGTGAGATACAACTATATCATTGTAAATAAACTCACTCAGAATGACTCGTTCAAATCTTCAAGAAACCAGAGGCAGCTTGTTATGAATATCACTCTCGATATTCTAAAGGAAGATGATGCTCATTTCCATTTGGAAGAATGTGAGAATGGTCATCCACTAGAGAAAATAGAAAAAATGATTGTCTGGGCATCAACGAATTCTCTCTTAAATAACTATTGTCAGAAGGAAAATGACTCTATTCAAGCACAGAAAACACAAGTGTCTAAAGAAAAGAAGAGAAAACTGCAGACTTTAGCAAAGTAAGCGCATAATTATTTTATTGCATGTTTTTAGTATATATGTGTGTGTATGTATACATTTTTTTGTAAGAGGTCATGTCGTTACTTACAATAACGACATGGAAAATCAATTGTTATTGAATATGTTTATGTTGTATATGGAAAGTGTTCTTTTATACGTGGTGTCAAGTGGAGATGCAGGTTTGTGTACAAATGAATGTTTAATTTATATTTAGTTGTAATAAGCGTTGTTACCAAAGAATATTGTCTTGCGAATAGTTTGTATAATTGGTTAACAATGCGATGTAAATTGTTTGATAGTTTCGTTCGGTTCGTGTTGTTTTGGTGGCTTAGTTCGTCTTGTTGTTGACTTATCGTGAGCGGACGAGGCCAAAGTATGGGTATGGGTGAGAGAGCGAACGAATTATTTTCATAGTACAGTCAGTTCGTTCCTCAAATGTGTGGTTGGGTAGCCGGAGGATTTAGTAAACAGAATTTCGCTTCAATTGGATTAAACATGTCGTTCCTTCCCAGCGTTTAATGAAGTAGATGGATGAATAGTTTGGATAAGTATCATATATTTGAGTATATGCATAT
This sequence comes from Macrobrachium rosenbergii, assembly GCF_040412425.1. Taxonomy (NCBI): domain Eukaryota; kingdom Metazoa; phylum Arthropoda; class Malacostraca; order Decapoda; family Palaemonidae; genus Macrobrachium; species Macrobrachium rosenbergii. The sequence goes on along the minus strand of NC_089785.1, from coordinate 7,690,689 downwards.
ATGATTCCAGGACTGAGTAAATTGAATATATATATTAGTGGTATCGTGGTTTTGCCTATTTCAATAACATCACATAAATTAGTATAATTTATGAGTAAAACATAATATAATATGGTATGTCCTTTTTGAAATCTTTATAACACAACGCAGTGCATCCTTTAAGTAGAGAAAGGGTCATGAATTCTCTAAACGAATCTGGTAATTTATAATTTTCTGTAATTGACTGAAGTATGTTGTCGCTCGTTTGACCCTAATGAGTAGCAATAGGTCATATTATATATATATATATATATATATATATATATATATATATATATATATATATATATATATATATTATATATATATATATATCACTGCAGACTAGGCCTATAGGGGAACTGCAGTATAAAAATAAAAAACGCGCCATGCTAGCTACCTCTGGGGTGGTGGGGAAAAGTTAGCTAGTTAAATGTGTAGTTTTCTTTTATTTCACTTCAAAATTAATTTTGCAGAATATATGCCCTTGCTCTCTCTCTCTTTGTACAGTATTTCTCACTCTTATACCGTATAGCATATTCATACATACCTGCATACATGCATACATACATACATACATTATATATATATATATATATATATATATATATATATATATATATATATATATATATATATATATATATATATATATATATATATATATATATATATATATATATGTATGTATGTATGTACGAATGCATAAAACCTTCAGGTAATGAGTTCCTCACAGACTTACAATGTCACCAGCCCACCCAGTGTTTGATGGCCAGGTCAGCCTACTTAGGACGACGCGGCCGGAGGGTGAATAAGCCTACTTAGGACGACGCGGCCGGAGGGTGAATAGGCCTCCTTCTCTCGGTGGCCTTGACGTAGTCCACTTGAATATTGCAATATAATATGGTACCCACACTACCAAAAGGATATTGCACAAATAGAGAGTGTACAAAGGTCCTTTACAGCTAGAATAGAAGAAGTTAAGGACCTTGACTACTGGGAAAGACTACAATTCTTAAATTTGTATAGCCTTGAAAGGAGAAGAGAACGCTACATGATAATCCAGGCATGGAAACAGATAGAAGGAATTGTCGAAAACATCATGGAGCTAAAAATATCAGAAAGAGCAAGCAGAGGTAGATTAATAGTGCCCAAAACTATACCAGGAAAACTAAGGAAAGCACACAGGACATTAATCCACCACGCACCAACATCGATAATGCAGCGTCTATTCAGCTCATCTTTGAAACATATCAGGAGTGAGCGTAGATTTGTTTAAGGATAAACTCGACAAATATTTAAGATGCATCCCAGACCATCCAAGACTGGAAGATGCAAAATATACCGGAAGATGCATTAGCAATTCTCTGGTAGACATC
>NC_089785.1:7682866-7688792 GCF_040412425.1 Macrobrachium rosenbergii | reverse complement strand
TATAAAGAGGTGTTATGCAAGTTAGTACTTAACATGCATTCATTTTTATCCGATGTTTTCCCATTTTAGTCTCGAAGTGGTCACCTCGATACATCTTCCCTCACAGACTCATTTAAAGGCACGGGGCCACCTAACTGCTTTGATCGCCCAAGTTCGACATTAAATGGCCAAAGTTCGCACGAGACATTCACCTCCAAAATGTGGAGCTCTCCCATCTAACCACTCCAGCGTCCGTCACGGAGTCTGGTGGAAGGAAGGGGAGGTTGCCAATAATGATACAGCGAGTGTTTGAATAGTTTCACTTCGGTTGAGAAGTGTACATTTAGTTTTACCCGACCGCTGAGCTTTGAGGCTTGGTACTTCGGCTGGGCAGTGACAGTCTCCTTTTACACTTTTTATATCATAATGGAATCTCTCTCTCTCTCTCTCTCTCTCTCTCTCTCTCCAGTTGTGGTTCACATTAGCTGATTAATAACCAGCTGCCTAGTTCACTGTTTATTCCAGTGGAAAACTAAATTTTCTGAAATGCTCTCCTCTCGGTTTTCTTTCTCCCATTTATCAAATTCGGTAGCCATTATTCGTGCCATTGCTCACAGAGAGAGAGAGAGAGAGAGAGAGAGAGAGAGAGAGAGAGAGAGAGAAAGCTCTTGGTTTAAAACCAAGCATTGGTTTTAACAAATTGTTTCATATTTAAAGTTGCGTATTTATTTGGATAATTATGTTTTCATCTGAAATTTAATTCCTTAAAATCATATATTCTATTTTTGAAAGATATTCTTTTTAGAGATATTTCGCTCACTTTTACTAGAAATCTTTTTCATCGGACAGTACAGAGAAGTTATCATATATCACAGAATGTAGTTGAATCGCTGCGCAAATAAACGAAAGCAAAGAAAGTCGGTGACTGGGGTGTAGAGTACTGTCTCTCTATGACAGAATACAGTGGAATAATTATGACCAATTGCTGCATTTTCCCTCTGCGAAAATCCCCTTGAAAATCCTATCGATTTCTGACTCATGTGCTTGGTGCGGAGGTGTTCCCACACTCCTTTGGGAGTCATAAACCAAGATCTTCAAAAACAATCTCCTTTTCAAGTCTCCAGAGAGAGTTTTTTTTTTTTTTTTTTTTTTTTTTGGCCTTGAACGGTTTTCCTGTACGTCAGTTGTATATAGCCGCACCAGTGTTTTGATCAGAGTTCATAGCTGGATTAACCTAGTATTTCTTTAGTTTAAAATAAACTATATGAAATTTGTGGCTAGTGTTATTCGTTCATAATGATATTTTGGTTTTAAAATCATGTAATATGCCAACAAACAGTTTTATTTTTATTTTTGAGGTCTTCAGAAAAATTCTTGATTTATTTTTAACCTTGGTAAGTTTTGTTATTTTCATTCGACTACGAAAAAGACTTCTCACTACCTCTATTTCTTTCAAGTCAAGGGACGAGTAACAACGACATTTGACATCAAATCTGAAAGTTGATGACAATCAGGAACCTGGCATTAATCTAGTTTGCTTGAATTTCGGCGAGGAACTTTGACTGCCCATGCTGTTTTGGCAAAGGGTCAATGATTTCTGAATTTTTATGGGAAAATAACTGACTAAGTGCTCATGATTCGTCCTTTTTTTAGATTTAGTGCTATCCCCACCAGGGTAGGATAACATATGCATTCACTGTTTCAAATAAACTAAATCACATGAATAAATTTAAAACAGGTTTAACGATAAACTTCAATCAATTTTTTCATATTAGTATTTCTTCGCTTCGTGGCCTCACTCGCACACCAGGCGCTATCTGGCTGCCGCTTTGGAATAAAAGAAGCGAGTAAACAGAGGGATAAATCTTAAGCAAACGTTCTGTAAATCTCTCTTGAACGCAACTCTCGGAGCAGCGTTTTTCATTGGCAAGACTTTCCCCATCCCAGTGGTAGAGTCACGTGACATATGGAAACGCACCGCTGTCTTCGCTTGTTTTCGTTTCTTCCTAATATCCTCCTATAATTCTCGGCAATGGCTTTTTAAATACCGGCTATCATGGCGCCTAAAATGTCGTTTTTTTTCTCTTAGTATCATTGCAGGTAAAAGGCCGATTATTTATGTAAAATTGGACACTTCCTGACGTGATTTTATCTATCCCTTTAGGAACACGCACTACCTGATAGTTCACGGCTTTAGAGATTATTATTATTATTATTATTATTATTATTATTATTATTATTATTATTATTATTATTATTATTATTATTATTCAGCAGATGAACGCTATTCATATGGAACAAACCCACAGGGCCACTGACTTGAAATTCCAGCTTCCAGAGATTATGGTGTTCACTTGAAAGAAGTGTTATGTTAACTTTTATTATATTTATTGTTCTGTCTTTCCGTTTGTCGCTCTGTCCTCCTCATAGTTTGCTTACCTGTCTGAATCGCCTTGGTTTTATAGCTCTGTCTCATCTGATAATTGCTGCTTGTAAACATTCATATGTTAATCTTGGTACCTATTCACTGATTGGTAAAGTCCAGCCATTATTATTAAGAGAAAATTGGTGATAATTCATAATCATGTCATTCTTCTTTATGTAAATTTAGTGAAATCTGTAGGTTTCAGCGCTGTATATTCCTATGTAGGTAATGTAGTGTTACATCCATTTGAAACCTAGCACACCATTTCTTAAATCTTTTAAAAAAAATTGTATATACAAGAAAAACAACTGCCAGGACGGCGTGAACAACACATTTGTTTCTGAAAAAAAGAAAAAACTATGTCCGTTGCAGTCTCAAGAGTAAAAACCTTTGCTGCGATGCTCCCAAATTGAGGAGCTTCTTTAATGAGATGTCATCGTCCCTGTCATCTCCCCGAGAACAAAGAGGCTCGCCTGACTCAACGGTTTTCCGAGACCGCCCTGATGACGTCATTTAATTAGTGTGCTTCTTGTGGGCTCTTCCGGCACCGGATGTTGACAACTGCAGAAGAATCCGACAGCGAAGGGTAAACGGTTCCATTCCGGGGTCCCCGAATGCCTGTTTGCACAATAGAAGAGAGATGTCGATGATAAAAAATCAGGGTTTCAAGAAATGCCGCTTTTAATTAGGTACATAGAATTCATTATTATTCTCATACTGAGGCTTGATAGAGAGACAGAGACAGAGAATTCAGTCTTATTTTTCTATATATATATATATATATATATATATATATATATATATATATATATATATATATATATATATATATATAATCAGAACGCTACAAACGTCCTTTAATATCCAATTCGCTCTACCTTGGAAATAATATATTTTCATATATGTTACCAAAGGGAATTTTTTAGTTGATAATAAGTCCACCGTCCCGTGGGGTCGAACCAGCGACGGACGAGGACTCAGGACTACAGGGACGCACTAACGCAGTCGGCCACAAAGAGGTATAAGTGAATATCACCTCCCATCAACTCACCCGTCGAACTCAGGTGTTTTGCATTTGGAGACGATATCCACCCACCTCTGCCATATGGCTACGTGCGACAAAGGCATCAATTTAGCTCCAACACCACTTATACCACATCATCTCGACTAAATTCATCTGTATTTTCTGTGTCCACAGCAATTTGTTAACAGTTGGTCAGTTCTCTAACTGAGAAGGATTGATTGAAGTGTAGCTTAGTTGGTTTATTTTCTCCTCCTGATGACCATTTTGAACGACCCAGATGTAATTGGGAGATAAGAAAGGATGGTTTGGTAGGTGCAACACCCAGCCCCTCAGTTTCGCTTTCTTTTTGCGAGAGATTTTGAACCGAACATAAACCATCCGAGGCTTATTTATCTTTATTTATTTATTTTCAGAACATGTAGTTTATTAGGGGTGTGGCGTAGTTTTGTTTAATAAAAAATGAATTGGAGATTGTTGTGCAAGGAATATTGATCAATTAACTGTATACGTACCAGTTGGAGAGTATCCCAAAATCTTTTGGGCAAGACCGTAGAATATTATTGCGCTATCTGGCAACTTTTCAAGTCGGCGACATTCTCACTCTCCTCGACTGAGCTCACGATAATTTGCATCAATTTCGGGTCCCTATCGTAGGGTTTAGTGCCGTCAGTGCACCTCGCGCATTGCACTGCAGGCATTACTTAAGGTTCTTTGCAGCGTTCCTTCGGCCCATACCTGCAACTCCGCTGACTCTTTTATTGTACCTCCGTTCATGCTCTCTTCCACCCTGTGCTAGCAATTGTTTCACTCCACTTCTCCTGAGAGGCAATTGTTTCATAGAGCAACTGCGAGGTTTTCCTTCTGTTACACCTTTTAAACCTGTTTACTCTCTGTTTTCCTTTCAGCGCGGAATGACCTCATAGGTCCCAGGACTTGTCCTTTGGCCTAAGTTTTATATTCCATTCCATTCCACCTTTAGTTTTTCATAATTCACAGTGATATATACTTAGTGTTGGTAAATTAGAGTAACCCAAGATTTTTTTTATAAAACCTGATTTTAAATTTATTAGCATTTAACGGAGAAGAAAAACATTCTCAATATGTTTCCCTAAATCACAAGAATTTCTGAAAATATCTTCTAGGCTTTGATCACCCATGGTACAACCACTTATATCATTTAGGCGGTTTTCATAACCAATAAAAAATGTAAAAAATCTAATGTTGAAAGATTGTTTCTATAAATAAATATGCAAAATATTCAATAGATAGATATTAAAAAACACTGGGTTTACAGATGCTTGCAAAAGTAAACAGATATTAGCGAAGCTCTGTTATTTTTCTGACGGCATCAAGTGCACATTCTAGATTTAAAGGGCATTGGTTTTTAACAACTATAACAAATTCACGACGAGAAAACTTATAGATAAGTAGAACTATGCAGTATTTCTGCATCGTTTTGATTGTACCCTTTCCATAAATAGTGAGCGTTCTCAAAGCTGCTGCTGAACAGAAAATAAAAATCATATTTTAACTGGGTAAATAAAATCAAAATGCAGTATGTTACGCCTGCATCAATTGCCAGAGAATAATGAGGACTACATTCATAAGCTAAACATAGTCTTGTTCAGGCATAGATTTTATTCCGGCGCTCTGGACAAGTTATTTTAAGGTTTGAATCATTCCATTAAGTTTTAAGAATTGGAAGAAATATTTAGTGAATTCACGAATCCATCACATAACCCAGCTCATTAATTGCGACTTAGAATAACTTTTATTTCAAAGGGATTCACAGAGGTTTTGTTATTTATAAAACGGAAAATTGCATATTTGGCATCTGAATAATGATTGGCATTTCCTTCCGTTTGCTTTTCCGAGATTCTTCTTGACGGGAGGAAATATGAGGCTAATTTTGGTCGCAATTGTGACGTTCATTGTGACCTTGAATATGAGCAAACAGATTTTGTTTTAGCAATCCCTGTAATGAGATGCTCATTTTGTTCCATATTCGCTGTATTGATAATGATTTTTTTTTTATTTGCTACACTGGATGTGTATCAATCTGCTGGATACGGGGTAATCGGACAGATAAGGACCGTTTTCATGTTAAGAATATTTTCGATTTCCTTTTATATTTCAGAGATTTACGTTTCAGTTTTCTTTTTTGTTTTTGTATTCATTTCCCTTCTTCTTAGTCTTTTGTACTTTTGTACTTTATAGTTTTTCTCTTTATCACCTAAAACATTTCCTTATTTCTTTCATTCTTTTTCTTATGAATGTCATTCTTTTTCTTAAGCATCTGTCAGTGTCTTTTGATATGTGGAAATGGGTAATAAAAATTACCTTTGTTCGGAATATTTTTTTTTTTTTACCATTAAAAGTAAAGTTGTGATGTTAGAGATTTCCAGCTGACTTTCTCACCTCCATCAAGGTTATGTTTTCGGTTCGGTTTGTTTGTTTGTCTGTTTGTTTTCTCAATGTTTTTTCATTCTTATTTTTTC
>NC_089785.1:7627866-7677866 GCF_040412425.1 Macrobrachium rosenbergii | reverse complement strand
AACTCCAAAATTCATACTGTAATTTATAGTTCTAGGACTTGAACAATTTGTATATAAAGCTTCATACAATAAAGAGAAGGTTCATCAGGATATTACAGTTCATCAGGATATTACATTATTTAACCTTCGGTTTACCTATGGTAACTTTTTGCCATTACTTGCAAATCTATCCACTTTTCTCATCTTTGGCTTCTTATACACATTTGCTGTGCAAGCAGGTACTCTTTCCGCCTTCGATTTTCCCCCACATATTCAACATCAGGAATTTTCCTCAATAAAAAAACATAGCTCGATAATCTTTTATGCATTCCATTTTCACTCTCAAAACATTCCGTTTCCTTGCGGTCTTTTGCACATACCATTTGCCCTACTTGGTCTGTGAGATTCGCCTGTTCTTTAATCCTACTCCCAGAGGCTGGTAGTAAGCATTTACTCGCAGTTACTTACACAAACTGAATGTATCTATATTCCCACCATCCCCATCAACATCCAGTGTTCAGTCTTATGGGTTTCCGTTTCACCCTCCTAACTTTACTTTTACTCACTTTTCCTCTCAACTTTGAACACTTGCAAACGCTTTCAAAGTATTCCACAAGTTTGTGCAGTTTCCTTTTAGTATCTGAAACTTTGACTGCGCTTGCTGTAACTTTTGACTCACATCTTACATTTGAGACTCATCTAGTGACAGTATTAGCAAATGCTGCACGGAAGTTAGGTATTATACGTAAATAAGGCCTCATATATTTGTAACAATGATAAAATCAACGCAAATTGTTTTAGGTCCTTTGACCTTCCTTTACTAGAATACTGTTCTCCGGTGTGGATTCTTCTTCTGTCAGATTTTCTCTTTTAGACGGAATGGTTCATAGTGGTAGGTTTGTGTTTCCTAATATTACCAGTTATGACTTTGACCATCGACGGTCTGTCTCTTGTTTTTCTCTTGTTGGTCAAGTTTTGATAAGTTGTATTTTAACAGAGAATTTTTGCTATCACAATTGATCCCTGCCGAGAGCGACCAAATTTGCTGAACAGTCGCATTGGGATATGGGATAAATTTCTCCTGAGGATGTTGTCAGTTAGAGGTCCTTAAACCTCACACAGAAGATGCAATGCATTACTAACCTTAAACAATTCTCCTTGTATTCTAATAATTTATTTACATTTTTATCTATTTATTTATTAGTTTTTAATTCATCTTTTTCTTCTAATAACCGATCTCTTCTTTTTGTATTTCCTTTTATCTTCTGTAACTTCTTTCTGATGAGCACCAAATTCCTTGGAAGCTAGATTTTCAAGTCATTGGCCCCTGTGGGCTTGTTACATATGAATAGGAGTTTATCTTCTAAATAATAATAATAATAATAATAATAATAATAATAATAATAATAATAATAATAATAATAATAATAATAATAATAATAATACTTAAAACACTCTCTCGATTTCCTACCCCGAATGAAATCAGAGTAACTTCAAAAGCAGAATTTATATCTGAGAATAATGATTTGGGTTTGAAATAAAAGACGAGAACTTTTAAATAATAAATGCCGTCCCCCTTCCTTGGCCCGAGCCTTGATTTCTTGCCTCGGCATTTTCATCATAAGCCAATGAGGGAAAGATGAGGTTCTAAACAGAGGAAAATTTCAGCAATATTTCAGAGCAAGAGCATTTCCTGGAATTCTTCCAGAGTGCTGTTCTTGATCACACACAGCTTTCTCAAAGAGGAGAGAGAGAATATAATTAATCCTTTCAATATTTTTTATAGTGTTTTCGCGTTTCTGCAGTCCATAAATTTTTGCGTCTGGATCTGGCTTATTTGCATAGTGGCATCAGAGGCCAAAGTTCAGGAGGGACTTTTGGAGGTGGGTGAGGTCGATTTCCCCGAGGTTGACGAAACCACCTCTGTTTCTCGCCCCTCATGTCGGCATTTCATGTACAAGGAGTAAATTTTTTTATGCCTCTCTCTCTCTCTCTCTCTCTCTCTCTCTCTCTCTCTCTCTCTCTCTCTCTCTCTCTCTCTCTCTCTCTCTCTCCATCTGGCTGTACCCCTTTTCCTCTGACTCGAAGAGGTCTCGTGGCGTTTGCTCACCATCCATTTGGGTGGTAGTTTAGAAATTATCCCCGGATTTATAACTATCTGCCTACATTTGTCTCTCTATCACTTCTATGAGAATAATTTGTTAATTGACTAGTGAACGTTATATTGGTTTCAGGACCACTGCTACAGAGGAGATGGAAATCTCTCACAAACTGCTTCAGGAGGGAGCTGAAGGCACAGAAGGCCAAGTCAGGAGATGGTGGTTCAGACAGGAAGAAGTACATGGATTTCGACCATCTTTGATGTCTGACAAGTACTCGAGACGAGCGACCAACCTGCAGTAATTATCCATCACCACAATGTGACCAGGATGAGGTACTTGAGGAAGGAACCAGTGAAGTTATTCCTACAAAATTCGAAACCATTGTAAGGCCCAGAAGCAAAGAGAAATCAAGGAAAATACCAAGAAGAGTTGATTGATGTTTTAAAGAAGGCACATGAAAATATTGATGAAGACAAATCTCTTCTATTGTCACTGCTTCCAAAATTTAAGAAATTTAGTGATGATCAAAAGTTTGAGGCACAAATAGAAATTCTTAAAATCCTGAGAAGAGTACAGCAGAAGTCGACACAGAGTCCAGCTAATGAATATCATGGTGCTATGCCTTCCACTCATACTTTCCCCTGCAAACAGCTCCGCCATTCATTTCTCGCCACACCCAAGACCATTTAACTCATCAAGGTCAAATACCTATGTAACACCAGCTTTGTGAAAGCAATTTCTCAAACCAAGACTTTTTTTACATACCCAAAGACAAGTTCATAACCAAAGTTATCCAAAACTAAATCATGGTGTCCACCGACTGCATCAAATAGCCATGTATCAGAAACATCTGTCCACTCAAATGAGACAGACTTGTTCGCACTTTCATAATTACTTTTGCATACTCTGATTTATTTGCAAGAAACGGTGGATTTAGTTGTTTTGTTTAATTAGAAGAAGAGAATTCGAGTTATATTTCTTCCATATATCTGTTCTTCAAAACCAGTACAAGATGAAATTGTTTTTCTTTTTCTTTCTAACCCATTATGATGTGTATCGAATTTAGACTAGATATAATTGTTTGTAGTATTCTCATACTCTTGTTTGAAATGAGTTATATTTAAATTTATCGTCTGTATGATTCTAAGTAATGTTTAAGTAACTTCCGGATGAATGCCGAATTATGTATTAGTAAGAAAATATACACAATATGCTTTTGGGTTTTTGCTTACTTTAAATGTACTTCGTCTTTCTTCTACCGGCACATATTTTCTCATGTTAGTGTCCTGATGAGATATTATAGGTCCAATTGATGTTATCAGATTAGTAAATTTCTTCACTTATCCTGATGTAGGTGTAAACTTTTTCAGTATAAGAGTTAAGGTCTTCAAATAATATGTGAAACTGTCACCGAAGCAGTCTTCGGCTAGTTAGCGGGTGTACCCAGTACCTTCTTTTATATACCTTTAGCTGTTTCTTTCTCTTCGGTAGCAAAGCGCAAACACATGCAATATCAACAGTATCCATGTTGACACTGTTGAGAAATTCATCTGTAGCGCCAGGGTGTCTTGTCTGCGAGGTACAAGTAGATATTGTCAGTTGGCCACTAAGTGATTGGCCACTTAGTGGCCAACCACTTTCCACTGAAAGTGTCCCGTGACCAGGCAGTTAAAGAGAGAAAGAAAGAGAATCAAAACAAAGGGTAGTGACACAATGACCCATATTAATAATATTTATATTAATATTGATTTTTTTTTTTCATTTTCAGGATTTTCTGCGCCGTCTCGGTTTTGGTGAGTGTTAATATACTAATATTTTATTTTTTGATGAATAACAATTTTGGAAGGTATTAATTTTTATAATTAGGTTGTTACTAGGTTCTTTTGATGTTTAACAAGCGTTTGTTTCCTCCCATGTGTTGCAGTTTATTCTCTTAGTTATTCATCATGTTATAGTTTTTGGTTGTTTTTGAAAAGTTTCATTGAAATTCAATATTTTTCTTAATTTGCACTAGAAATTGTCATCATCCTATTAGTGTTTAATGAATGGATTTTATGAATTGCAAAATCTAAACAACACCATTTACTTATAGGCGTTCCAAGAGAGGTCTATAGCGGCAAAAATAGTTTCCATTTCGTAGGTAGTTGTAAGGGGTTTGCACGGGTCATTTAAATAGTTTCATTATCATCATTTTTCTTGTAATGTCAGTATCGTGTCTCATAACAAATTATAGTTTTATGTATGGCATGAAGATGCAGAAAACATCTTTAAAATTCATTAAAACATCCGTGAATCATCCACTTTTGGAACTGACCCCAATCATTATTATTATTTTTTTTTACTTATTTTGATAAACAAAAGATGGGAACATAATCTTCAGCTCCTGAGGATCATCTTTAAAAAATTTGATTCAGCGCCTCAACAAGTAAGGGAGTTGTGGCACTTTCAAACCCACAGCTTTCAACGCATTTTCTGCAAAACTTTTTTACTTTTTTTGAGGCAAGCAAATCTTGTTGCTCGGGATTTCTCATTTGAGTTACTTTCCATATTTCCACGTTCCAAAACTCTCCCTTGTGCTCAGAATCTGAAACAGGCCACTGGAAAACAAAACACTGAGTTACTGACGAAAACTCTGGACAGTTTTTTAATTTTTTCTACTGCAGTCAGCGTTATGACACCCATGTTTTGCAATGTATATGAGAAAGACGTATGTGTAGAAAGTGAATAAATTTCGAATTAGGAAATGAAAAAGAACGACATATTTATTTCCGTGCAGGACGGTCATCGTTGCAAAAGTTTTTTATGCAACCTGAGTAGAACTTCCCGTTGCCATTAAGGAAATTGAATTTAATTCTTGTACAACATAATTTAGTAGACTTCAGCGTCGTTTCCGGAACCTCTAATCCAAATTAATTCCTAGATACAGGGATTAAGTTGGAAGTTGATTTCTTAAAAGACACCTTGATTTGTTAAACAGCACGTTCAGAATGAAACGTTTAACAGTGTTGACATTGTTTCAGCATTTCATTTTTAAAGAGAAGTGAACTAAAATGATTCGAAGTGACACCGAGGTCAGACAATACTGTAGTGTTTGGGAAGATTTTCTCCACTTAATTTTCGAGTGGGGACGAGGCTAAGTAATCCGATTACGGAGGTCATTATCTACTTTAGGCGCAGATAATTCCTGTACTGGAACTGTAGCCGGTTGGCTTTTCAAGCTGGGATTACATATTTATTTTATAATTGGTAAATATTCCAAGTTCTTGCTATGATAAGAGTTCCCGACAATAAAAAAAAAATCAATTTTTGGTTAGCATTGAAAAGAATATCAAATGATACATATGTCAGAGAGAAATACTGACCTCATTCTTTTCACTTGATTCTTGTTAATCTGTTTTTTTTTTTTTGGTTTTAATTCATTTATACATGAAATTATTTATGTCAGCTAGGATTATCTCCAGTTTCCCAGTTATTTCATTGTGCAAGAGTTTAGCAGTACTAAAAAAATCTGTGATCAGCAAGTAAGAATTCTTTCTGGTTATATATATATATATATATATATATATATATATATATATATATATATATATATATATATATATATATATATATATATGTGTGTGTGTGTGTGTGTGTATAACTGAATCACGAAAATATGGAAAGTGATGAGACTGCTAAGTAAAGGACATAGCGTCGAAAGGCCTGCAGCACTCCAGTGTTTCCGTTTCCTTCGTGGATTTTATCTTTATATATTCATACATACATATATATATATATATATATATATATATATATATATATATATATATATATATATATATATTACACGTTGTGTGTGTATATACATAAAAGCAATTGTTTGTTCCAGAACTGAAGATAAAATCGCTGTTAACTTCTTCAGAAGATACAATGGATCCAAACTAGAGTAATGGAGGAAAGAAGTACCAAAACACAGGTAGTGTTATCTTAAACTGGGTAGAAATGTTCTCATGTAATAGAAAAGGGGAGAAAAGTCATAATACTCGTGAGGTAATTCCTAAGCAAGTTAAAATCCATCTGGTAGTACCGGGAGGGGAGGAAAATTTAAAGCAAATTATTTTCTGAGAGGAAAAGATTAAAGCCATGTTGCTTATTCTTAACACTCATATATTTTATATATATATATATATATATATATATATATATATATATATATATATATATATATATATATATATATATATATATATATGTCTGTGTATATGCGTGTGTTTAATATGTTACCAAACTGCACGTGACAAATATATGCGTAGATAACAATTTGAAAGGTGAAAATTAAAGACCAAGTACCAAGTATTTTCGTTTATCACGAACACTTCCTTAGGGTATAAAGTACTCCGAAGTACCCCTCAAGAAGTTTACATGATACCCGAAAGCGCTTGGTACCTGGTCTGAAATTTTCACTTTTCAAATGGTTATATACTTATATATTTCTCACGTGCAGTTTGATAACATTACACACACACACACATTGTATATGTATGTATGTAAATATATATATATATATATATATATATATATATATATATATATATATATATATATATATGTGTGTGTGTGTGTGTGTGTGTGTGTGTGTGTATTTGTGTGGTGTGTGTGTATTTTTGGCCTTTGACGATCAGAACTGATCTCACCCCTGGGGCATCTTCGCCAACAAAGCGTCACTGACATGGGGGTTTACTTTTACCAGGGATGGGCCCTTCCCCATTCTCTGCTCTGTTAGCTAGCCAAGAGCCTATGGCGTCTGTGCTTTTTTGTAGAAAACAGATGATTCCTTTGCAGATTCCCGAAACCAGTCATTTCGCTGCTGACTGTAGGAAACACGCCATTGCTGAAGGTGTTCCTCGATGCCTAATTTCCTGCCACACTACAATCCTCAGAAAGTGGGAAAACCAATTTCGCATATGCGGTAGGCATTGCACTTACGGGATTTTAGGCCACGCCAGAGGTTGCCACTGAGGAATATGTGAAATCGGTATCATTGCTTCCCCACGTCGAGGTATCTAATGGCAAGAGGAGATTTTCCGCTCGAAGCTCTTCCTTCTCGTGTTTCCTACGTCTGAGTTGACCTTGTTTCCTCGTTCTCTGGAAATTCATCATCTGTCTTCGCAAAGAAGCAGAGTCCGCTTCATACGGATAAACTGTCTCTGATTTATCCCAAGGTTTGTAATCGGACACGTGACGCATCTGGATTCTGGAGACACTTTCGTCTCCACTGCTCGAGTCTTCGGGAATTCTTAGGATTCCCGGGAATGTCAGGGACTTCCAGCAGATGGCAATGATTTGGAATAATTCTTCATCTCTTTTTCTGACTATATGTATGTATAATTGTGTATAATTGTATGTAAGTAGATAAAGCTCCGCTAGAAGATGAGGATCTGGATTCTCTGGAGACACTGGAGCCAATCTTGTGAAAGTTCCCGGAAGGTCGACACTATATGCCTGTCACTCAGCTTGCTTTCACGTGTGTGTGTGTGTGTGTGTTTGTGTGTGTGTGCTTACATAGCGATTCATTTTCTAGTTTATATTTTTTCTGAAAGAAGATTTAATGGATATATGTTTTAATTTCATCAGGAATTTCAATAATGTCGACTTTTCATTAATAAATTAAATAACTGATAACGG
This sequence comes from Macrobrachium rosenbergii, assembly GCF_040412425.1. Taxonomy (NCBI): domain Eukaryota; kingdom Metazoa; phylum Arthropoda; class Malacostraca; order Decapoda; family Palaemonidae; genus Macrobrachium; species Macrobrachium rosenbergii. The sequence continues at coordinate 7,670,121 of NC_089785.1, read as the reverse complement.
GTGCCTAGAAAATTAATATAAACAGGCGTCTTCACCAAACATTTGCGAAAGGTAAAGTCATGTATATACATATCTACATCTAAATATGTAATACACGGTATATATATATATATATTATACTTATATAAATTTATATATACATATACATATATATGTATATATATATTAATATACAGTATGTATTTATATATATATATATTATATATATTATATATCTAATTTATATATAATAGTTGTATATATATATATATATATATATATATATATATATATATTTATATTTATATATATTTATACATTTATATATATTTATACATTTATATATATATATATATATATATATATATATATACATATACACATCTTCTGTCGTCTTTGAATCCCCATTTCAAACGTCTTCCTTTTCATACACCATTCACTTTGGCTAAAGGAATCGAAAACATCATGGACTCTAGAAGTATCGGGAATATTTTAGACATTTAATGTATCGAGAAACTTATAAATATGAAATGGGAAATTATTACATTTTCCTATCATAACTTTTATCAGTATATTGCTCCACATCTCTTGTTATTAGTTTAGTATTTTTCAATTTTGATAATTATATTCTCTTATATGTTTGCTAGGCAGTCATGGCCTGTTACACTAGTTGCTTTCAAGTTTATGATAATAATAATAATAATAATAATAATAATAATAATAATAATAATAATAATAAAATAATAAAAGGTCTCAGAAACCAAGCCTTCTTCACACGCCACTCTCATGGACCACTAATGAGATCTAATATTGTCACTTTTCACGCTGTAAGGACACTATAATCCGTCGCCTCTCTCTCTCTCTCTCTCTCTCTCTCTCTCTCTCTCTCTCTCTCTCTCTCTCTCTCTCTCTGTTAATGATAGTTTTCTCACAGAGTAGTAAATTTATTTCATATTTTAAATTGTTATATATTTTAAATTTTATATTTGAAATTATTTGAGTTATTTTATATTTTTTATATTTGGCCTTTGATGAAAAACCTTGGAATGTTTTCAATGAGAAAACTGATATTCTTTCATACTTTTCGTAGCAGCGAGAAAATTCATTTCGATTCAGAAGCTTTTTGGAAAAATAAGTCTCGAAAAGATAAGCTCTCGCTCTTCCAAGGATTTCAACCCATATTATGAAACGCAATGAGTTAACAAAGTTTCTTACATTTTGTCTTCATTTCATACAGTACAGGTACACAAGTAGAGGAAAAAACAGCTCACCTAATCATTATTTGGTAACGATAAGTGTGACACGCAGATACAGATTTTTTTTATTCCTTCGGCTATATCTTTGCTGCTGTTTCATGTATGAAAATTAATAATTATTGGTATATTATAAATATATATATATATATATATATATATATATATATATATATATATATATATATATATATATATATATATATATATATATATATATATATATATATATATATATATATATATATATATATATATATTTATATATATAATATATATATATATGTATATATATATATATATATATTTATATATATATAATATATATATATATATATATATATATATATATATATATATATATATATATATATATATATATATAAATAAATTTGTGTGTACGTATGTATGTGTGCATACAGGTGTTTACCCCTCGATTCATTCATCTCGTGAGCATGAATTAATGCGACGGTTATTCCTTTTTCATCGTTGAACAACTGCTTAGCTTTTTTTCTGCCGACTTTTGAATACTTCAATCTTTGTACCACATTAGGAAAACAAGTTATGCAAAGAACGTCATGCTTTAAATATTTCTCTCCTGAAAAAGGCTTTAAACCTTGTTTCCAGTGGGATTTCCACAATCCAGGCTTGAAGGGATTTAGACAAGTAGAAAGAGAGAGAGAGAGAGAGAGAGAGAGAGAGAATACCATTGCCGTCATTCCTCTTGGACATTGTACGTTGCTTGTGGCTGGCTCTGACCCACTGTCTCGACTCTGAGCGAGCTTGTGTGCATGTAAAAATCTGTGCACGCGCGTGTGTAAGTGTGTGTGTGTGTGTAAGTGGGCGTTAAAAAGTTAAGTGTACTTTAGTTTAACCAGACCACTGAGCTGATTAACAGCTCTCCTAGGGCTGGCCCGAAGGATTAGATTTATTTTACGTGGCTAAGAACTAATTGGTTACCTAGCAACTGGACCTACAGATTATTGTGGAATCCGAACCACTTTATTGCGAGAAATGAATTTCTATCACCAGAAATAAATTCCTCTTATTCTTCATTGGCCGGTCGGAGAGTCGAACTCGCGGCCAGCAGAGTGCTAGCTGAGAACGGAACCCACTCTACCAACGAGGAACTTGTAAGTGGGTGTGTGTGTGTAAGTGTGCTGTGAGAGTAATAAAAAAAAATTGTAGCTTTGTCTGTGAGGCTGTAATTATGAACATTTTTTCCCTCTTTAGTTGCGATCTTAAAGGAACCGCAGTTCTTCATTGGAGGGGTGGGTAGAGCTCTCGGCTAGCGCGCTGTTGGCCCAGCGTTCGACTCTCCGACCGGCCAATGAAGAATTAGAGAAATTTATTTCCTGGTGATAGAAATTCATTTCTCTTCATAATGTGGTTCGGATTCCACAATAAGCTGTAGGTCCCGTTGCTAGGCAACCAATTGCTTCTTAGCCATGTAAAAAAAATCCAATTCTTCGGGTCAGCCCTAGGAGAGCTGTTAATCAGCTCAGTGGTCTGGTTAAACTAAGGTATACTTAAAGGAACCGCTCTGAAGGGCTTCTGAAATGTCTTTTCCACGAAGTCTAAATTTCGTTGGGGTAGGGAGCGTCGCCTTCGTATTGCTGGTTATGTGGCAGTGGCAGTTTTAACCTCATTTACTGTCAGTAGCAGATTTAGCTTGCTTTGAGGTACTGTGTATTTTCAATAGAATGTTTCGGAAAATATCATTTAAGACATTCCTAGAAATGATCGTTTCTTGCTTGCCACCTCAAGTGAGTATTGTAAAGTAAAGAATAAAACAAAATTGAATTGCCAATTCTATGCCGTTATTTCAAAGTTTTCACAAAATTTGGATCCTTGTATATTTACAACACACAAATGAACTGAGCAATGCATTTGAACATGACGCTTCTTTCACCCTTGATGACAACTTTTATCATAAGTCCCGGAATTAAGTTTACTGCAGTGTTTTTGCTCAGTATATTGCATTACGGCGGATGCTCCAATAGAAAATATTATAATAATGCAAACAACACCAAGTGATGCACTGTGGTTTTCAAAGGGACGTCTAGACAAAGGTGTTATTTCCCCAATGACTTTTTCTTCGGCAAGAGCCTCGTAAACAGGCAAAAGTAGTTAGTGAAGAAAGCGATATACAGAGAAATATACTACTGTATATGGCGTAAAACTGTACAGATATATTTCCAAGTTACGAAAAATTGAAGACTCAGTCATGAAACTATGAAATACCACGGGAGGGAGAACCATACTGGAAGGAGTGGAACAATAATAGAAAGAAAATGGATTTATATAAATGACAAAAAAGCAGAAACCTCAGTGGATTGAAAAACAAATCTTTTATGCTGACAATAATTGCTCCTTTCTTGGATGAAATGAAAGTAGCAACAGAAACAATTTTTAAAGTTTTGTCTCAACTGAATTTGTTTCTGAAGTCTCTTTTGCCCGACTTCGTCTCTCTCTCTCTCTCTCTCTCTCTCTCTCTCTCTCTCTCTCTCTCTCTCTCTCTCTCTCCTTCAAGAATCTTTCATCTGAACCAGCGCCCTCTTGACTTAGTGGCTCAAGTTTCGGTGAAATTAGATCCAGCTCTTTAGTTTTATGTGTAGAGACGTTATAAGCAGTGTGTTAATGTGCCAATACAAATGGCACTGATTAAAATATAAAGCTTATAGTAACTTTGCTTCAGGGTTGGAACTTTCTACATTGGGAAATGATGCAGTCCTTATGTTATTGGTCATCTACGACCTGTACTAATGACTAGCGTAATTAAACTGAATCTTGGGAGCATAGGCATTTATTCACTTGTTTTAAAGATTGATACCCTCCAAAACTAGCGTTTTAGTTGTTATCAAGCTATAATGAAACATTCAAGATTAACAAAAATTGATTTATTGGTTACGTGTTTCCACTTTTCCTAAATTTGGGAAAACACTAACCTTGCACTATAACGTTAATTATAATTATTATACATTTTCGGGTGCATGCGTTCCTACGAACTTGCAAATTTTAGGTGTTGAGCTGAACTTCTTTTCAGTTTTAAAAGACTGTTTGGTTTCCGGAATATGAGAAGATATATTTCTGTATTACAGAAAAATAATCAAACTCAGAATTCTTTTACTCTGTTAAGTTAGGATAAGCTTGTGTTTATGGGATTTTGTCAAATCTGCGTTAAATGAATCCTGTTTGAGTTCTAAGGTGCAGTTCAGGTTTAGGCCTATAAACGAGAAAAGTGAACTTCCACATCAATGGAACAGACGTCTGTTTCTGATTTAACAAATGAGAATTACAATTAAAAGAAGGCAAAAGTAACTGAGGTAAACAGATTTTCCGAAGTTTTCGTAGTAAATTTTGAATAGAAGCTGAGGATAATCCAGTCAAATAATCCTGAATCCTTCGCTCCTTTGCCTTAAATGAATACCGTCAGTCCTTCCAGCGTTTGGGTACAGAATCTCGATGTTCAGTTGATGGAAAACTAATGCTTCCTCTCACTCTCATAATATTAATGGATTCCTGAAAGGATTGTCTTCTTGTGCGCTGATTAATTTCCGAGGGTAATTGCTCAGTTCATAGATTTCGAAATTTACGTAATAATTTCCATATTCTATTAATTAATGTTATTTCGTCGATGTGTAGGTGTCACTAAAGAGGACATAGGGGATTGAAGATAATCTAACATGAAATTATTCTGTAATTATTCTGTAATTATCATAATAGGGCAATAGTTTTCTGAATGTTTATCTCAGCAGCAAAAATAACGAAAAATGCTAAGCGTCAACTTACTACCCTCAAAGTTGAAAAAAGTCGAACTCTTTAGAGACACTTCCCAGCAGCACAATAGCAGATGTAAGGAATCCCAATATCTGTAGTCTACGCACGCACCTACGCGCGCGCACACGCATTCACATCCCCACACTTACACCCACGCATACACACAATTATATATATGAATGAATTTTACCACATCACCGTAATTCATATACAAGCATTAAGCTACAAACGTCTTTTAATATCCAATTTGTTCTACTCGGAAATAATATATTTTCACATATGTTGCCCGAAGGGGAATTTTTTTTAGGTGATAATAAGTTCGTCGTCTCGTGGGCTCGAACCACGGAAGACAAGAACTCAGGACTGCAGAGCCGGACTTATTATCACCTAAAAAAATTCCCCTTTGGGGGACATATGAAAACATATTATTTCCTAGGTAGAGCAAATTGTGTATGTGTGTGCGGGCGTGTGTGTATGTGTGTATGTTAGTACTCTATTATGTGATAGTAGATAAGACCATTAACGCGAAAAAAGCTGACGTAATGCGTGGCTGTGTATTCATCAAAAAATACAGCCAGAGAACGCATTGCGAGATTCACAGAAATTCGGATCTCAGCAAAATCAACCAACTTCGCAGATAAGTTCGATATTTGCTGAGCACTAAAAGTCAGCCGCAGATTTAGCCAAACGACAAGATAAGCCAAAACTTTTGGAATTGCCCCACTTTGTGTAATTTAACCTGGACACATTTACCCGAAATCAAATGCCGGGAACAGGAATAATCGGGGTTGCATTCCTACCGGGAAATGCGATGTGTGATTTAATTGGTAGAGAACTGTAGCGTTGCGCGGTTTCCAGATTGAATTCGACTGGGAAAACACATGGAAATAAAATAAACATATTTTTATGGATGTGTTTATAATGCAGTCGTTTAAATGTTGCGGAAAATACCACACCTACACAGACGCACAAACACACTCATATATACATATACATATATATATATATATATATATATATATATATATATATATATATATATTATATATATATATATATATATATACACATATATACATATATAATCTTTTATATATATATATATATATATATATATATATATATATATATATATATATATATATATATATGTATGTATGTATGTATGGGATTCTTATACACTGAAGTCACGTGCATCTACTATGAATTTTAAATATATATATATATATATATATATATATATATATATATATATATATATATATATATATATATATATAATGATTAACGTGAAAAAAATACACATTTTCAATGAGTTACTTCTTTTGTTCTCCTTGTTGCGTGAAAGGTTTTGTTCCATGGTTGGTTTACAGTTGGGATAGTTGACTTCATTCCTGGGAATGGAGGAGAAGAGAGAGAGAGAGAGAGATCCTCGTAGAGCCCTTCATTCTTCTATAAGAATAGTTCTAGATTAAGCCAGCCTTGTGCTTTTGGTCAAGAGCAGCCCGTAAACCGCTTTGCAGCTCAGTATTCACATTCTCCTAGATAAATTAGCAGCTACCCAGTTCAGCCTTGGACTCTTGAGGGACAGAGAGAGAGAGAGAGAGAGAGAGAGAGAGAGAGAGAGAGAGAGAGAGAGAGAACCACTGGAGGAGCTTCGTACAATAGTCTTGGTCTGTAGCTCTCTGTGCTTTTGTCTGTCGAGGCAAAGGCTTGCTTTTCAGATCCCGTCCTCGGGTTCCCTACTGGAGCATTTGCTGCCACCCTCTGACTGGGAGGCGTGGCACTTTTTGGCGTTGTTTTGCATCGTGTGTTGGGGGCCTCTGATGGCTGGTTTTTGCGAGGACGTCCTACCACTTTTTCAGTATTCTATTTAAACTTGCTTTTTTTACACCTCCCATTTAATATATTTCTGGCAAGACTCCAGCCAGGCCAGTGTTGTGAACGGGAGTGTGGCCAGTGTGGCGAGCGACTCGCCAGGATTACTTTGATACCTTCTGGGGTTTACTGCAGGCGAGCGTTGGTTCCTCATTTGGACGGAATATTGTAATTGTTTGTGAATAGTTTTGAGTCACATTTTCTGCGATCTTTTCTTGTTTAATCCGTCTCCGAAATGCCCGCCATATTTCCGGAGTGATATTATGGTGGTATAAGTGGTTGAACTGCGCTGTTTGTAGTATTGTTGATGACTCTTCGCTATGAGGGTTTACTTTAGGCACGCCCTTCTGTAGCCTTCGATTTAGGAAGAAGCTGTGACCAGCGCATATATATATATATATATATATATATATATATATATATATATATATATATATATATATATATATATATATATATATATATATATATTTATATATATATATATATATATATATGTATATATATATATATATATATATATATATATATATATATATATATGTATATATATGTATATATATATATATATATATATATATATATATATATATATATATATATATATATATGTATATAAATATATATATAAATATATATATATATATATATATATATATATATATATATATATATATATATATATATATATATATATATATATATTTCTGAATTTTAAAGCGAAGCAAAGAGCTTACCTGGTTTTTAATGGTTGTTGGGCATTCAAAATTGTTTCTTTTTCCCTTTCTTCTGTTATTACTCTTTGTAAAGATGGGTTCCTTCCTTGACTGACAGTGATAGCGGGGCAGCGAAATTTTGAGAACAGGAAAGCTGGAAAGAGAAGGCTGGAGATTCGAAAAAGGAACCGCAAGTAGTAAAAAAGATGGGTTGTTGGTGTAGCTACTTAAAGTGCGCAGGAATATGAGTCCTGGGAGAAAAAAAATGTACAAGCGAATTGGAATTACAATTAATCAAAGAAAAAACTAGGTTGCAAGAGTTAGAAATTGAGAGAGTTCGCTTACAGACGGGGAAGGAGAGAGAGAGAGAGCGAGCGTCGAGGGAGTGAAGGAGAAACATGTGTTAGTAGCTTAGTCGTTAGCCAGTTGCCATTCTTAAGTTTATGATACTTTAAAATTAGTCCCAGCGTTTGAGGAACCTAATATCGCAGAATTTTTCGTTTTCATCCGAAAACGTAGTTGCTATGACCAGTAGTGTTGGACAACTTCGATCCAGTATCGTTGGAAGGATAAGGCTCAAGGTGTATGCAACTAAGTGCTACCTGCTTTTCGCCTGTTAAAGTGTGGTCCACCTGCCACTCTTCATTTTTCCAAGTCCAAAGCGAAATAAGAACGAACCCGGGAAGACTGAAATAATGACAGGAACTATTGGTGTCAAAGAAAAAAATGTTGTAATAACTTTCGGTTTTTACTACAGAACTTTGACTTTAAAAATAGGGAAAACGATAGAGTTGCAGAAATGTTTAAAATTATATTAACTACAAAATTCATACTGTAATTATAGGTCATGGATGAACTCTTTCTGTATAAAACTTCCACAATATCAGCAGCTTCATACTCGTAAACAGAAGGTTCATCACGATATTAAATTACTTACCTTCAAATTACCTATGGTAACTTTCTAACATTGTTTACCAGTCTATCCACTTTTCTCATCTTTGACTTCTTTACCACATTTGCTGTGCAAGCAGGTACTCTTTCCGCCTTCGATTTTTCCCCTATATATTCAACATCAGGACTTTTCCTCAATATAAAAACATGGCTCGATAATCTCTTGCTGCAATCCAATTTTGCCTCTCATAAACATTCCGTTTCCTTGCGGTCTTTTGCACATACCATTTGCTCTACTTGTTCAGAGATTCGCCTGTTCTTTAATCCTACTCCCAGATGCTGGTAGTAAGTATTTACGCGCAGTTACATACACAAAATGAATATATCTATATTCCCACCTTCCAGCGTTCCGTCTTATGGATTTCCGTTTCACCCTACTAACTTTACTTTTACTCACTTTTCCTCTCGACTTTCAACACTTGCAAACACTTTCAAAGTCTTTCACAAGTTTATGCAGTTTCCTTTTAGTGTCTGAAACTTTGATTACACTTGGTGTAACTTTTGACTCACTCATGACATTTGAGACATTTAATGACAGTATCAGCAAATGCTGCACGGAAGTTAGGTATTATACGTAAGGCCTCTTATATTTATAATAGTGATAAATTCAACACAACTTGTTTTAGATCATTTGACCTTCCTTTACTAGAATACTGTTCTCCGGTGTGGATTCTTCTTCTGTCAGATTTTCTCTTTTAGACTGAATGGTTCATGGTGGTAGGTTTATGTTTCCTAATTTTTACCATCGACGGACCCTCTCTTGTTTGTCAAGTTTTGATAAGTTGTATTTTAACAGAGAATGTTGCTATCACAATTGCTATCTGCCGAGAGCGACTAAATTTGCTGAACAGTCGCACCGTGTGGAACTTTTCAGTTCCGGAGGTCCTTTATACCTCACACAGTTGGGCTGTGGGACAGTCTCACTGAGGATGTTGTGCAGTTGGAACCTCAAAAGTTATAGCGAATATGCAATACATTAATACCCTGAAACAATTCTCCTTGTATTCTAATAATTTATTTACGTTTTTATCTATTTATTTATTAGTTTTTAATTCATATTTTTCTTCTAATAAACGACCTATTCTTTCTGTATTTCCTATTATCTTCTGTAACTTCTTTCAAATAAACACCAAATTCTTTGGAAGCTAGATTTTCAAGTCAGTGGCCCCTGTGGGCTTGTTACTGTACATATGAATAGCAGTTTATCTTCTGAATAATAATAATAATAATAATAATTATAATAATAATAATAATAATAATAATAATAATAATAATAATAATAATAATAATAATAATAATAATAATAATAATACTTAAAACACTCTCTCGATTTCCTACCCCGAATGAAATCAGAGTAACTTTGGAAGCAGAATTTATATCTGAGAGTAAAAGACGAAAACATTTAGATAAAAAATGGCTTCCTCTTTCCTTGCTCCGAGACTTGATTTCTTGCCTCGGCATTTTCATCATAAGCCAATGAGGGAAAGATGAGGTTCCAAGTAGAGGAAAATTTCAGCAATATTTTAGAGCGAGAGCATTTCCTGGAATTCTTCCAGATTGCTGTTTTTGATCACACGCAGCTTTTTCAAGTAGGAGAGAGAGAATATAATCCTTTAATCTTTTTTATAGTGTTTTCGCGTTTCTGCACTCCATAAAGTTTTGCGTCTGGATCTGGTTTATTTGCATAGTGGCATCAGAGGCCGAAGTTCAGGAGGGACTTTTGGGGGTGGGTGAGGTCGATTCCCCGAGGTTGACGAACGCGCCTCTGCGTTGCTCGCTCCTCATGTCGGCATTTCATGTACGAGGAGTAATTTTTTTCTCTCCTCTCTCTCTCTCTCTCTCTCTCTCTCTCTCTCTCTCTCTCTCTCTCTCTCTCTCTCTCTCTCTCTCTCCATCTGACTGTACCCCTTTTTCCTCTGACTCGAAGAGATCTCGTGGCGTTTGCTCACCATCCATCTGGGTGGTAGTTTAGAAATTATCCCCGGATATATAGCTATATGCCTACGTTTGTCTGTTTATCGCATCTGTGAGAATAATTTCTTACTGACTAGTGAACGTTTGATTGGTTTCAGGACTACTGCTACAGAGGAGATGGAAATTTCTCAGAGACTTTTTCAGGAGGGAGCTAAAGGCACAGAAGGCCAAACCAGAAGATGGTGGTTTAAACAGGAAGAAGTACATGGAGTTAGACCATCTTTTATGTCTGACAAGTACTCGAGACGAGCGACCAACCTGCAGTAATTATCCATCACCACAATGTGACCAGGATGAGGTACTTGACGAAGGAACCAGGGAAGTTACCCCTTACAAAAGTAGAAAGCATTCTGAGGCCCCAGAAGCAAAGAAAAATCAATGAAAATACCAAGAAGAATTATGAAGAAGAGCTGATTGATGTTTTAAAGAAGAAGGCACATGAAGATATTGATGAAGATAAATCTTTTCTATTGTCACTGCTTCCAAAATTTAAGAAATTTAGTGATGATCAAAAGTTTGAGGCACAAATAGAAACTCTTTAAATCTTGAAAAGAGTACAGCAGGAGTCGACACAGCGTCCAGCTAATGAATATCATGGTTCTGTGCCTTCCACTCATACTTTCCCCCGCAAACACCTCCACCATACATTTCTCGCACACCCAAGGCCATTTAACTCATCAAGGTCAAATACCTATGCAACACCAGCTTTGTGAAAGCAATTTCTCAAACCAAGACTTTTTTTTTACATACCCAAGGACAGGTTCATAACCAAAGTTATCCAAAACTAAATCATGGTGTACGCCGACTGCATCAAATAGCCATGTATCAGAAACATCTGTCCACTCAAATGAGACAGACTCGTTCGCATTTTCATAATTAGTTTTGCATACTCAGTGATTTATTTGCAAGAAACGATGGATTCAGTCGTTTTGTTTAGTTAATCAGAAGAAGAAAATTCAAGTTATATTTGTTCCATATATTTGTTCTTCAAAATCAGTACAAGATGATGTTTTTTCTTTTTCCCTTTTATCCCATTATGATGTGTATTGAATTTAGACTAGATATAATTGTTTGTAGTATTCTCATACTCTTGTTTGAAAGGAGTTATATTTAAATTTATCTTCTGTATGATTCTGTGTAATGTTTAAGTAACTTCCGGAGGAATGCTGAATTATGTATTAATAAGAAAATGTACACAATATGCATTTGGGTTTTTGCTTACTTTAAAGTTACTTCGTCTTTCTTCTGCCGGCACATATTTTCTCATGTTGGTGTCCTGATGAGATGTTATAGGTCCAGTTATTGTTATCAGGTTATTAAATGTCTTCACGCATCCTGATGTAGGTGTAAAATTATTCAGTATAAGAGTTAAGGTCTTCAAATAATATGTGAAACTGTCCCCGAAGCAGTCTTTGGCTAATTAGCGGGTGTACCCAGTACCTTCTTTTTTTATACCTTTAGCTGTTTCTTTTTCTTCGGTAGCAAAGCGCAAACACATGCAATATCAACAATATCCATGTTGACACTGCTGAGAAAGTCATCTGTAGCGGGCAGAAGTGTCTCGTCTGCGGGTACAAAACCACTTTCCATTGAGTGTCCCGTGCCCAGGCAGTTCAAGAGAGAAAGAAAGAGAATCAAAACAAAGGGTAGTGACACAATGACCCATATCAATAATATTTATATTGATGTTATTCTTTTTTTTCCATTTTCAGGATTTTCTGCACCGTCTCGGTTTTGGTGAGTGTTGATATACTAATATTATATTTTTTGATGAACAACATTTTTGGAAGGTATTAATTTTTATGATTAGGTTATTACTTGGTACTTTTGATGTTTAACAATCGTTTGTTTCCTCCCAAGTGTTGCAGTTTATTCTCTTAGTTATTCGTCGTGTTATAGTTTTGTTGGTTGTTTTTGAAAAGTTTCATTGAAATTCAATATTTTTCTTAATTTGCACTAGAAATTGGCACCATCCTATTAGTGTTTAATGAATGGATTTTATGAATTGCAAAATCTAAACAACACCATTTACTTATAGGCGTTCCAAGAGAGGTCTATAGAGGCTAAAATAGTTTCCATTTCATAGGTAGTTGTAAAGGGGTTTGCACGGGCCATTTAAATAGTTTCATTATCATAATTTTTCTTGTCATGTCAGTATCGTGTCTCATAACAAATTATAGTTTTATGTATGACATGAAGATGCAGAAAACATCTTTAAGATTCATTAAAAATCCGTCAATCATCCACTTTTGGAACTGACCCCAATTATTATTTTTTTTTTACTTATTCTGATAAACAGAAGATTGGAACGTAATCTTCAGCTCCTAAGGATCACCTTTACAAAAATTGATTCAGCGCCTCTAGAAGTAAGGGAGTTGTGGCACTTTCAAACCCTATAGCTTCCAACGCATTTTGTGCAAAACTTTTTTCCTTTTTTCGAGGCAAGCGAATCTTGTTGCTCGGGATTCCTCATTTGAGTCAGTTCTTTTCCGTATTTCCACGTTCCAAAACTCTCCCTTGTGCCCCGAATCTGAAACAGGCCGCTGGAAAACAAAACACTGAGTTACTGACGAAAACTCTGGACAGTTTTTAATTTTTTTTACTGCAGTCAGCGGTATGACACCCATGTTTTGCAATGCATATGAGAAAGACGTATGCGTAGAAAGTAAATTAAATTTCGAATTAGGAAATGAAAAAGAGCGACATATTTATTTCCGTGCAGGACGCTCATCGTTGCGAAATTTTTTTATACAACCTGAGTAGAACTTCCTGTTGCCATTAAGGAAATTGAATTTAATTCTTGTACAACATAATTAAGTAGACTTCAGTGTCGTTTCCCGATCCTCTAATCCAAATTAATTCCTAGATACAAGGATTAAGTTGGAAGTTAATTTCTTAAAAGAATCCTTGATTTGTTAAACAGCACGTTCAGAATGAAACGATTAACAGTGTAGAGTACCATTATTACTAAACATCCGGTGTTGACATTGTTTCAGCATTTCATTTTTAGAGAGAAGTGAACTAAAATGATTCGAAGTGACACCGAGGTCAGACAATACTGTAGTGTCTGGGAAGATTTTCTCCACCTAATTTTCGAGTGGGGACGAGGAGGCTAGGTAATCCGATTACGGAGGTCATTATCTACTTTAAGCGCAGATAATTCCTGTACTGGAACTGTAGCCGGTTGGCTTTTCAAGCTGGGATTACATAGTTATTTTATAATCGGTTAATATTCCAAGTTCTTCCTATGATAAGAGTTCCCGACAAGAAAAAAAAAAAAAATTTGGTTAGCATTGAAAAGAATGTCAAATAATAAATTGTTTGGTTCTGAAAAGAATGATTTTATGTCAGAGAGAAATACTGACCTCATTCTTTTCACTTAATTCTTGTTAATCTTCTTTTTTTTTGGGTTTTAATTCATTTCGACAGAAAATTATTTATGTCAGCTAGGATTATCTCCAGTTTCCAACTTATTTCATTGTGCAAGAGTTTAGCAGTACTAAACAAAATCTATGATCAGCAAGTAAGAATTCTTTCTGGTGATATATGTATATATATATATATATATATATATATATATATATATATATATATATATATATATATATATATACAGTATATCTATATATATTATATATATATATATATATATATATATATATATATATATATATATATATATATATATTTTACACATTGTGTGTGTGTATACACCGAAAGCAATTGTTTGTTCCAGAACTGAAGATAAAATCGCTGTTAACGTCTTCAGAAGATACAATGGATCCAAACTAGAGTAATGGAGGAAAGAAGTACCAAAATACAGGTAGTTATATCTTAAATTGGTAGAAATGTTCTCATGTAATAGAAAAGGGAGAAAAGTCATAATACTCATGAGGTAATTCCCAAACAAGTTAACATGCATCTGGTAGTACCGGGAGGGGAGGAAAATTGAAAGCCAATCATAATTCACCACCGATCAAGACCCCCCTGTAAATACCAACCCGAGCACCTCGTTTCTTCAGAGCCACGTCCAGAGGATGACCAACGAGCTGGTCGAAACATGTCGACGGTACCTGATTGGATATTTTAATAATAAGACTTCCCATATTCCGCACATTATCCTTTTCAAACATGAATATCGGCCAGTTGCTGACTAACATCGCTGAGCCTGAAAAGCGAATCATAAGGAAAATAGAAAAGATATTATTATTAATGTTCAGAAGATGAACCTAGCTAAACGACGTTTTGTTTTGAAAAACGCAGTAAGTAGTTTCCTGATCAAACTACTGTACGCTGAAGAATGAGTTCTTTATTGTTCTTCCAAGTTTGGAAAAAAAGGTCAGGTCTCGATACGTTGAATATCACGCATGAAGCTGAACTCTGCCTCGAACGTGGAAGTTGATTGTCAATATACCAGCTGCAAACGAAACTGCAAAAAGGGCTATTTCTGCTGTAAAAAACCGAAACCTATAACCAAAGTATGCAAAGATAGGTTGCTATCGGTTAGCTCTGTAAAAGTCTGGTGGAGACTGGAAATGAAATTTATTTTACGATGAAGTGATAAAGAAGTTTAAGGGGGAAATCGGATGGCGGAATTCAGTTGTAGATAAAATCTCGATGGAGAAAGACAAATAAAGTAGACATTGCATAGCAGGAGAAAGGGAGGAAGAGTTCTTGTTTTCAGATATTTCGTTCATATTTGTTCGCCTTTTCAGATTTAAAGGAGGTCAAAATTAGCAAAAAGGTTAATAATGCAATGACTTGTACAGGACTAAGGAGTTAAATAAGGTATAATTGCTGTTGTGAAACATCCTTGCTGTATGCAAGAGCGCATGAAAACTGTATATATATATATATATATATATATATATATATATATATATATATATATATATATATATATATATATATATATATATATATATATATATGTGTGTGTGTGTGTGTGTGTGTGTGTATACTTTGATGGCACATATACTGAGAGTACACTGTATTTAAATAAACCTAAAATTTTTATTTAGGCATAGATATATAATTCATTCTTTAAATATGATAGATAAAGCTCCAAACATAAATATTCATTGTCACTCCAAATGTTTTTTTTGTCCTTGAGTTAAAAAGTGATAACCTCCGAGACATTGCTTCAGAGATTGATAAATAATGATATGAAGTATTCAACCGAAAAGCACATCAGTGCACATTTTAGAACCCAAAAACCAAAACAAAGAGCAAGTCAATTTAATTCAAAGCTTGATCTTCAAATTCCTCAGGCGGTGGGAAAAGTAGATATTATTTCCTAGTAAATCAGAACGTTATTTAAAACGTGCGATAAGGACTATTTGCCTTAATGATTTTTAAATTAATCCTTGTATGTAACTTAAAAACGCCAGAAAATATTTTTTGTTGCTTGTTTGGCCAATTTTTGTAAGGTAGTTATCCATATTTTTAAGTTGCCAACATTCAGGAATTGTGAGCTTTGATTATTCACTCAGTACTTTAGTATATTACTTACGTGACTATTATTCATTAACACCAATGCATTTGATTTGTTTAATTTCATAATGTAAATCCTTTACCTTTTCCAAGTCTTGTGTACAGATTGTGAAACACTGATATGATGAGACTTATCCGATACATCTCTACAAAACGTTTTAAAGGGAATTTTGAGTTGTGTCTACTGAAACAAAGGTGTGACCTACGAATGGACTGTTGTGCTCTCTCTCCTTTGTAGAATAATAATTGTGGATGTTGCTTGCAACTGAGGTATATAAAAAAAAAATGCAGGTGTGATGACTTAGTCATTCTGAAGCCAGGGGTCAAAAGGGGTAACAGATAGAGCGTTCGACAAAGCTGTCAAGACGGGTAACATATTTGAAGGGACAGATTATAGTACTCCGTGACTGTTTGCGTGAGGCAGAGAAAGGTGAGAGGGTAGTGGGAAGTGTCTGATAAACCGGGTTAAATAGGGAAGGGTTAATTAGAAGATCGATTTGACTGATTGGGTGTAAATCTCTTTTTCTCATGGAATACAAGAATGCTAATGTGGTATTTCACGTGGGATGTGTATGGGTCAGGAGAGAGCTATATGTAATACTCTGCTTGGTGCCAACAGTGTGGATAGGCTCATATGTGTCATTATATATATATATATATATATATATATATATATATATATATATATATATATATATATATATATATATATATATATATATATATATATATATATATATATATATATATATATATATATATAAATTATATACATATAACTTACCATTGGCTTTTTATTATTTTATTTTCAATGTTTCTTTAATGTCGGTCGAATCTCCTTTACTCAGTAAGTTTATTTGAGAGTTGATTTCTGTGAGTCGTGTTGAAGTTAAATCTTTATTTTCTCTACATTTCGGTAAACTGGCTTTGATGGCCACTTAATATGTTAAAATTATTGAGAATAAATTTGTTATAACTGAAGGCTAAATATAAATATATATACTTTAATTGTAATACATTACTTAAAACTCATATATACCTGTCTCTTTTTGTAACAATACGAATAAGAACAAATGCAGACTTAAATTCTTGACCTGCAAAATCTCAGGCACATTTGATATCAGATTATTTAGCCATTATCTCAGTAGAACCGTCGTATTACGCAAAGTTGTTAAAACTAGTATTCTCATATTTATAAATGATTTTCTGGTCGTGTTCCTTGTGCTACAGCTGTCTATATAAAGACGATAACAGCTGAGGTCTAAATAGTCTTTTGGAGGCCTTGCGGGTGAAAAGTGTCTGTTCTTTTCGGTCATGCCTGCTGTAGCATACGTTTCTCCTAGTGGAAGTTGGAAACGAGGTCTCTACTTCTTCCCAGCTGTTAGGTCAAGTGGACTCGGGTGATGATTGTTTTTTTTTACCACACTGAAGTCTCGGATACCGTTTTTAAGGCTTTCTTTTTATGAATACATTGCACATTGCATTGTCTCGTGAGTCTGCTAAATCACACTTGCTTTTGGATCTTCTCGCAACTTGAAGTTACTGTGTAAGGTAAAGAAAGATTGCAGTGGTGATGATGTGGTGGGTGAAAGAATTGGGACAGGATTTAGGCAGGTGGCAGGAGGTGGGGCAGGAAGCGCAGAATTGAAGTCGTGAGGTAAATTTGTCAATTGATGCGACGTTTTCTACCAATGAAAGACTCAAGTAAAAGTACTGTGTGGGGAAGTAAGGAAATGATTAAAGTTTTTTTCAGAAATATCGATTTTTGTCCAGTATTATCTGTAGGTTTTTCATGGTTTTACCTGGAACTTATAAAAGTATTTTCCATGATACCTGTGATCGAGGTGTCATTATCAGGTAGTATTTCTAAAAGTGTAGGTAAGGAATGAGGTCGAAACATAATACCATATGACACTGTAGATATATTAATATCTGAAAGAGAGTTGTGGATAATAAGAATATACTGTTGTTTAGAAAAGTAAACGTCCATGCAGATAGGGTGCCAACGTCATAATGATGCTGCTGTTCTGTGGGAAGTTTCATGTTTTAACTTCAACATTGTGAAGCGTCTGTTTCATCGGTAGTGTCAGGAATGTTTTAGGAAACTGGAGATATTAATGGGTCTAAACAAGTGTTCAGTATACTTATGGCATGCTGGAGTGGGGTAATATTATCAGTTAATGGTGATAATGCTGGTGCCGAAGGATCTTTTAGATTTTTTGGCTAATCTTGAGTTTGCACCTTTGAGAATCGAAGTAATTTTGAGGTGTCTCCATGTACACGTAGTTTTACAATACTTGTGAAGTTATCATTTTTTTATTAACATTTAGTGCACTATGTAAAATGATTAAGGCTTCTTCAATATATAGTTTATCTGTTTTCAGCTCTTGCAAAAGATTTGAGTATTTTATACAATCAGTTGTCTTAAGGGGTTTGAATTATCTTGGGTGATGGTGATTCTTACAGTGTAGTTGGAGTTGGTCCAATGTACGTTCCCGCTCTGCAGCGCGAGTAGAGAGAGGACAAGCAAAACTAGACAAGTGATGAGCCTGTTGTAAGGGGCGAGTTATTTTGTGCGAGGTGACTTTTCATGACGAGGTGACAAGCTTTTAGAGTTGGTTTTCTGTAATAGAATGTAAGGTTAAGGTTTCGGTTGCTATCAAAGGTTATACTGTTAGTCTACAGGATATTTTTAATTAGTCTTCTTCACTTTAGTCATTTCTGTGTATTAGACTTTGATAGTATATGGCCAGTTTAAAGTTTGCTCACAAGTGGCATTGATCATAGGCTGTGTGAAATTATTTTATTTATAGGGACGTCTTCTTTTTTTATAAAGAATAACCGCTTATACACTTTTGTATATGATGCATTCTGTGGAAAATCTTCAAAGCTCGGTTACCCTGTGTACTCTATTTAGACATTATATGCTACAGTGTCTGTGCTTCGATTACACATCAGAATAGGTGTCATGGTCTCTAGGGTTATAATACACTAAATATGAAGTTTACTTTTGATATTCATTCGAAGGTAAACTTCAGTATGAAGTTATTGCATGATGCTACAGGTTGTTAGTTTAAGATTCTTGAATGCCATTGCCGTTACGTATTTCTTCGCTTTTTTTGTCTCTGATTTTTTCTCTTTCTTTGTGATCTTTTGTAATGACACACATCAACGTATGGATCTCTCCTTCTTGTTATACATACACGCTTTTAAATGGGTACATTTACGGCGGAATAGCACTGATACCAAATAATATCTAATTCTTTTTACTTTCGAACTTTCAGACTGACTACATTTTCCACATTTCTTTCATTTCCCAGATACCATATCGAAAAATTTACCGGCAGAAACCTATAAAATCCACAAACCAGATCTCGTAAGCCTTGGGATTCCCACGCTGGAAGAGGAATAAGAAAACAGGTATATATAAGTTATAAACCCAATGCATAATTTGAGCAGGAATTACCCCTAACAAATGTTCGATGCAGGTTGTCGAAAGGTTTAGGAAACGTGTGGCTTGTGTGATATGTTTTGCTGGATGACAATACCGACTTTGTAAAGGATCACCATTTGTTTGGAGCCGATTGGAATGTTACAGCGCTCTGCAGAAATATCAGTTCGCCAATAACGCATGACAGATTTACTTTAGCAAATCAATATTTAAATACATGGTTAACTTTTAACATGATGAAGCTTAAGTGAACCCATTAAAGAGTCCAACTACCAATAACTATTATTGAAGATAGGCGAAAGCGATGTCGGAGAGGAACACTTTATAGATATTATGTTGAGTATAAAGTTAAAATAAAGAAAAAAATTCCTTCAAGTGTAATCAACAGTATTTTTTTCTCTCTTGTCTTAATTTCAGTTATCTTAAGAGGCCATCAAGCTGTCTATTTATATACTAGACAGATGAAGAAAAGAAATTATTCACCACAACAAAGGTTAAAGGATGGTCATACGTGTTCTTTAAATTCACAGCCGAAGTGCAAGATTTATATGCTGTTCTATTGAAAGATATTTTGATTAAATTTGTACACATTTTTAATAAGAAAAGGATTGTATAATACGAAATTTGGGTGAAGAAGAAGAAAAAATGTCAGAGAATGATATAGAGAGATAGAAGGTCTGGAACAAAAGTAGTTGGACTTGAGATAGTTGGAGGTAAACCGAACAATGGGCTAAAAAATAAGGTTTGGAAAGCATATTGATTGAAATTCCATACGAATGTGAGAGTGTACATGAGCTTAGTGAGAATGGTAGTGGTTTAGACATGTCCTTTGCGCCATCCTGAGAAAATAGTACTTGGCTGTGTCGATTTGGCTCCTGAAGACACCAAACCTTTTGACACCGACTACTTGGTTGTTACCAGACTGATTTGTGGAGACGTAACTAGAAACTGTAGTAGTTACGAAGAATGTAAATGTACAGGAAAAGCTGTACCCAAGTAAAAATAATTGTGAGGAAGAAGAAGAAGAACATAGATTGTGTTATCTCAGTTTAAACTTCCTTCTCGTGCTTAGCATTTTCTAAATGGAGAAAACTTTCAGCCAGAATTTTAACAGATAAATGAACGTTTTGTCATCCTTAAGCCTATACCAAATACACACAACTAGACCAACAACTACTATACCATCAAGAGAGTCAAACCTCGGGCCTTCTGTAGAGACCAAACCCAATTGTCCAACGACAAACTACTAGAGCTGAAACAAACACCCAATGAGACTCGCGATGTCATGGTGGCTGCTCGGGCTCAAAACGCCAAGATAAAGATAACCAAACTCCTACGAAAATTTCCCCAGGGGTCTTTTCCCTCAAACACATCACTTTTCACACTCCATTCTCCCGGGCACTTGAGGGATCCAAAAATCCGTAAACATCACGTTATAAAATGCTACATTTCACGCTATCGCTGACGAGTCCATTCAGTTCTGTATCATAATACTTCTCATATTGGGCGAATAGACTTGGGATGGGGCATTTAATCACGTCATTGCGTTATATTACTCCCTTTGTGCTTTCTTGACAATTGTTACGCAATATTATAGATTAATGGGCATTATAAAGGGTTGTTAGTCGTCTTTGCGAAGCGTTTTTGTTTACTCACCTCATAATTAGCATAATCTCTCTCTCTCTCTCTCTCTCTCTTAACAGGGACATCAAAGAAAAGGCACTGTAATGCTTTTGACAAGTTTATTAGGGCCGACGGCATTTCGCAATACCAGACTGCGTTTTCAAGGCTGGAAATGAAACAGATAGAATAATAAAAAAAGAATCGTCACTGAAATATGAAAATAAATAATAAAAACCAGTGACAGATATAATAAGACCCACCCGAACCAAGGCAGAAAGCGACTGGAAATAAAACCAAGAATGTAAGAGAGGTGTGCGTACAAGATACCACAACGTAAACAAACAGGCAGTTAAGCAATCCGAAGCTGTGCAGAGGCAGTCTGGCTATTCAGTGAGGAAGGATAGTTGTTATTAAGATGGATTCTAAGGTGGTTCCTTCTTCTATATTTTGAGTGGATACGGTGACCTTGTTGTCTTCAGGGTCAATATTTGACCTGCACTGTAGGGATTGGTGATGTATATTTGATGTATCGGGCCTGGACAGTCTACAATTCCTTCTAAAGCTGACTCCCTGATGAAAAACAGGTTGGGGTTGGAACAGTCGCTTTGTACATCCAACGGAAGTTCCCAGTGCCCACTTGGGACACATATTTATAAGCAATGTTGGAATTCAAAGCCGGGCAAATTTAGAGTTAGAGGATTTTTTCATATGAGTTTTTGAGTTTACAGCAGTTAGTTCATTATTAAATAAATCGGTAACCCTCCTAAGAAAACTGTTAAGTAGATAAGAGAACTTTGCATATAAATTCAATTAAGAACAATATACACCGATTGTAGCGCCCTCATTTTTGAGCAAAGCAATTTCATCAGTGATTTACAGAAATATTTTGTCGGGAAACAGTTATTCTAAAGAAATGCACCAAAAGCTCGATTTCCTCGTGGAAGACCCCAGGAAGGTTTCAGCGTAATTGTCCTGTAGAGAGAGTAGATAAGTTCAAGCTAAAGTAGCAAGAACTATAGAAAGTTGTGCGAAGACTGTAAATAGGCCATTTCATTATGTGGTGGTATGAAAGCACTCCTAAATCTAAGAAGAAAAGAGATCGTTGTGCTTCTTTCTTGACAGCAGACTTAATCTTAGAGCGCGGGGTATTAGTAAAATCAAGAAGCATATCCGAATCAAACTCATGTTCAGAAAGAACAAATGTATCCTCAACGTACCTTCTGTAAAATAAAAACTGGAAATTTATAGCACAATAATTTAAGGAGACTCCTCCAGGGAGTTCATAAAAATGTTGGCAATAATAGGGGCGAGTGGGCTACTCATCGCCATTCCTTCCACCTGTTGGTAGAAACCCCGTTAAAAACAAAGGCCGAGTCTCTCACGGTCAAATCCAAAAGCTGTTAATGGAGAGGTTTCTTAAAATTATTAGATATAGGATCTTTAGTAGGAAAGAGTTTTTATAAAATAAGGTTGCTCGTCTCTTCCACAGGAACATTGTTAGACAGGGACTCAGCATCGAAACTAGCCATAAAAATTTCGGAGTCCTGTTTTAAAATCAGTGCGGGTCGCATATTGATCCCGAAGACTTCAAGATCATCGCCCCCACTCTAAGTACTAGAGACAAATTAACTGCCTTAGAATCCATCTCAATGGCACCTACCGTTCCCTCATTGAATAACGGATTCCTTTACACAGCTTTTTATTGCTTGACTGCCTTGTTGTTTACATCGTGTTCTGTTCTATCTCCATTTCTTTTTTCTAATTTTTAGTCACTCTTTTTACCTTGGTTAGGGTAATCGTATTTATGTCACTGGATACTATATATTATTTGTTTTTATGTATGCAGTGATGTTCCTTTTTTTTTATTTTTCTTATTTATGTCATTTCCAACCTTTAAAATGCAATTTGGTATTGGGAAACGCCGTCGCCCCTAATAAACTGGTCAAAACCATCACAGTGCTTTTCCTTGATGTCCCTGTTATTGTTAATGTTGAGCCAGCTGTTCTTGAACATCTGTGTATATACCTCTCTCTCTCTCTCTCTCTCTCTCTCTCTCTCTCTCTCTCTCTCTCTCTCTCTCTCTCTCTCTCTCTCTTTGCAATAGCCAGATTTGTATCACAGGATTGTTTTTCTGTTACGATATGAGGAATAAACCACTTGAGGACCTAAACCTAGTACACTATTCTAGCCCAGACCCAAAGGAGCTAAGCAGAAGAGAAGAAAGGAAGAAGTGATGAACTTGATAATGGATAAAAAATGTCTGTTCTGGTTTCGTCGAGTCTCTTAAACACACGTCGGTAACTCATTGCACTCAGATCACAGGCATGTTGAATACATGTCAACAACTTACTGATAGTTCTACCCACTACTTCATGCGATTATCCAACATTTGCCAATGGTTCTCTTTCCAATTCCGGTCGCTGACTTGTTCTTAACTTGTTTGTGATGTATATGCAACGCCTTATTGACGAGTGTTTATAACATGTTTCCTGTAGTGTGGACGCACCCTAAGAGTCTTCATATTTGTCTTTAATACACGTTATTCTCTTGTACTGTTTATTCATGGCTTACTTACAGAAATATTATTTGTTCATTGCATAGCGACACATCTGACTCGTATTTGTCCCGTTGACTGGTTGTATCTCGTTAAGACAGGTCACCACGTTCTGTAAAACGCTCTCAGATATTCTCATTCATTTAGACAGGAAAACCTTCTTTCAGCAAACTATAACTGAATGCTTATAACTTAGTACAGTAGTTGCATCAGTTCTGCTCTCTGGAAAACCAAGCGTTTCTTTCACATTCACAATTGATCCCTGATTCCCTTTACCTGCCGAGAGCAACCAGATTCACCGAACAGCAGCACCAATATGCAGTAAATGTGCCGCGCTGTTGAACTTCTCAGTTCCAGAGGTCCTTTATTCCTCACACCGCTGGACTGTGGAACAGCCTCCCAGAGGAAGTCGTGCAATTGGAACTTCAGAAGTTCAAGCGAACATGCAATACATTACTACCCTAATACTATTCTCCTTTCTTTTTAATACATTATCATCTATTTGTTAATTTATTTATTTATTTTTCTCTTTTTTATAAAGTGGGGTCTCTTCTTTCTGTATGTCCCTTTACCTTGCCTTACTTCTTCCTAATGAACACCAGATTCTTTGGAAGCTTGAAATTCAAGTCAGTGGCCCTGTGGGCTTGTTCCATATGAATAGGTTTCATCTTCTGAATGATAATAATAATAATAATTAAAATTTCATTCCTGGGGCTTCAGATCGTTAAAAAATTAGCTGCACTTGCGAACCTGACCACTTTGAATTAGAGATATGGGTTTCGCTCATTTCTATTATTTTACAACACAAACACAAATTTTTCCAGTTATTGTTAAACTTGTAAAAAGAAATAGGCGCTGGTTTTCAAGTTACTATTGGACTCCAAGTCTATAGGAGTCACATTACACTTTCCACTTCCTTATATTTGGCTTGTTACGGGATCTCAACAGTTATGATATGTCTGAATGTCTATCAAGCGAATTAAATACATATCCAGGTAGAGTATGTCCATAAATTAGCCAGTCTACAGGTACTTAAGTTGCCTTCAATCTTTGCAAGATTAAATCTTGACTCACTGAAGATAATTTATTCCAACTCAGATCTTGGGTTGAGGGTTTTTGTCAAGTTTTAGTTCCGTTCCTCGTCCCTCTGTCGTTGCTTCCCTCTACGAGGGATTTTGTTTTTTCACCAAGGATGACATCAGGTTAGGATACCCGAAGATACGGTTTCACAAAGGTTAGCCATTTATTGAGGGCTATGACTTCTACATTTGGTGGTAACTGCTTCCTTTTAATTCTTGTTGTTTGACTTCTTGCAGTTATTTGGGTATTAAAAATGTTCTTTTCACTATTGATTTGTTCTCCTGTCATGCTGCTAGAGGAATGCAGGTGGAACAGGTGTGCTTGTGAGAGAGAGAGAGAGAGAGAGAGAGAGAGAGAGAGAGAGAGAGAGAGAGAGAGAGAGAGAGTTAAAAGTTAACTTAGGAAGAATAATATTTATTTTATTCTTCCTTTTATTCTGCCTTAGACTTTGACCTTGAATAACCTGAACAATTTCGTCGATAGAATTTTAAGACAACGTGACAGGACCAAGATGGTGGAACAAAAGTTCCGAAGCGCAACCTTTGTCATGGAAGCCTCTAAACCACTCACATAAAATTCACCCAGTCTGAAAACCAGTTTTAATACAACTCAGTCATGAGGCTTTCCTCCAGCCAAATTTATTCATACTGAATATGGAAGGCAAATCGCTTGTTCGTGTACTGTACAGTACTCCTGTGGGAGATGCAAGCAGACAAGCAGACTCATCGAACCCAGATAAGAGAATCCTTCTTTAGAATATTACATTTAAGAGATTTAATATGTTTAAGGAACTTGTATTTAGGAGATTAAATTCATTTAGATTACACAGTAATTGTCATGCTATTTTCAAAGTAACCTCTCTCTCTCTCTCTCTCTCTCTCTCTCTCTCTCTCTCTCTCTCTCTCTCTCTCTCTCTCTCTCTCTCTCCTTTTGTGAGAAGGAAAAACATCCCCTGTTTTATTCATTGCTCAGTAACACACACACACACGCCCACACATTATATATATAATATATATGTGTGTATTTTATAGACAGTATATGTATATTATATATATATATATATATATATATATATATATATATATATATATATATATATATATATATATATATAAAATGAATATGTATGAATATGTATATACAATCTAGTATCGCTTTAACTTCACGAACAAACTTAAGGGAAAGTTTGTCCACAGCCTTATTGGACATGAAAGCTAAAACTTCTCTGAAGTTCACCAAAATAGAAAGATTACGAAACATCGCCGGATAAAGTTAATCTTTGTATCAATGCTGATCCACTTTTAATACAAAACCAAAAGTCTAGTCCTTGTGGCGTAGTGTGAAAATAAAAATCTCTCAGATTACGCGATTGTGTGTTATTTATAGTAAGCGCCAAACAGGAACGCGGCATCAAGTATATCGTGAATTCTTTTTGTTTGTAAGTAAGTCTGTCGCAGTTTATACTGGTTCCATGGCAGCTGAAAATTATGTCAGAAACCTGGGTAATTATCGCCGCAGTTCGGCTTGACAAATGTTCCAGGACATTCCTCGTTTTCGGTTTTGTTCTGACTTATTTAAGTATGTAAATAAAAGAGTTTACCAGAGCTTGTTTTACCCAAGGTAAATTACCGATACTAGCGATGATTTCATGTTCAAAGTATAGCTTTTAAAGCAAAGTTCATTACTGAAATTTTAACTCGTATTTATTATTCTTACTCAGTTTTTATATGAATTCAAAAACCATATGAATTGAATGGGTGATATTTTTGTATTGTATTTTGCACTGCTGTAAAGACTGAGCAGCGGAAAAAGCGGCTTGATAATAAAAATTTTGTCGTTCCCAAAGGTTTCAGAGAAGCGAATAGTGCTTATTAACGTTCAGCGAATTTCGTGTGATTTCAAACGATTTTTGTAATGTTTAGAACGGTACGGAGCGCTTCTTGTCTCTAGAAATGTGACTCTTGAGATAAAACTAACAGTGTCATTTGACTCTTATTTTCTGTGAGTACTATTTGACCAATACTCCCCTTAGGTAATGACGTAGTACCTTTCAAGGGATCCCTTCTTAAACTAATTCCGTATAAAGGCCAGCAGTCCGTGAATAGTAGGATATGTAGGATATATATATATATATATATATATATATATATATATATATATATATATATATATATATGTGTGTGTGTGTGTGTATATATATATATATATATATATATATATATATATATATATATATATATATATATATATATATATATATATATGTATATATGTATATGACTATTTATCACATCACCGTGATTCATATACCATCAGAAAGCTACAAACGTCCTTTAATATCCAATTCACTCTACCTCGGAAGTAATATATTTTCATATATGTTACCGAAGGGGAATTTTTAGTTGATAATAAGTCCACCGTCCCGTGGGGTCGAACCAGCGACGGACGAGGAATCAGGACTACAGTGACACACTAACCAGTCGGCCACAAGAGAGGGTATAAGTGAATACCATCTCCCATCAACCCCACCCGTCGAACTCTGGTGTTTTGGGTTTGGAGACGATATCCACCCACCTCTGCCATGTTGACCGTGTGGTGCGTTTGTCGCGCGTAGCCATATTATGACTATTTATCACATCACCGTGATTCATATACCATCAGAAAGCTACAAACGTCCTTTAATATCCAATTCACTCTACCTCGGAAGTAATATATTTTCATATATGTTACCGAAGGGGAATTTTTAGTTGATAATAAGTCCACCGTCCCGTGGGTCGAACCAGCGACGGACGAGGAATCAGGACTACAGTGACACACTAACCAGTCGGCCACAAGAGAGGGTATAAGTGAATACCATCTCCCATCAACCCCTTCGGTAACATATATGAAAATATATTACTTCCGAGGTAGAGTGAATTGGATATTAAAGGACGTTTGTAGCTTTCTGATGGTATATGAATCACGGTGATGTGATAAATAGTCATAATATGGCTACGTGCGACAAACGCACTACACGGTCAACATGGCAGAGGTGGGTGGATATCGTCTCCAAACGCAAAACACCAGAGTTCGACGGTGGTTGATGGGAGATGGTATTCACTTATACCCTCTTGTGGCCGACTGGTTAGTGTGTCACTGTAGTCCTGATTCCTCGTCCGTCGCTGGTTCAACCTCACGGGACGGTGGACTTATTATTAACTAAAAAATTCCCCTTCGGTAACATATATGAAAATATATTACTTCCGAGGTAGAGTGAATTGGATATTAAAGGACGTTTGTAGCTTTCTGATTGTATATGAATCACGGTGATGTGATAAATAGTCATAATATGGCTACGTGCGACAAACGCACTACACGGTCAACATGGCAGAGGTGGGTGGATATCGTCTCCCAAACGCAAAAACACCAGAGTTCGACGGGTGGGTTGATGGGAGATGGTATTCACTTATACCCTCTCTTGTGGCCGACTGGTTAGTGTGTCACTGTAGTCCTGATTCCTCGTCCGTCGCTGGTTCGACCCCACGGGACAGTGGACTTATTATCAACTAAAAATTCCCCTTCGGTAACATATATGAAAATATATTACTTCCGAGGTAGAGTGAATTGGATATTAAAGGACGTTTGTAGCTTTCTGATGGTATATGAATCACGGTGATGTGATAAATAGTCATAATATGGCTACGTGCGACAAACGCACTACACGGTCAACATGGCAGAGGTGGGTGGATATCGTCTCCAAACGCAAAACACCAGAGTTCGACGGGTGGGTTGATGGGAGATGGTATTCACTTATACCCTCTCTTGTGGCCGACTGGTTAGTGTGTCACTGTAGTCCTGATTCCTCGTCCGTCGCTGGTTCGACCCCACGGGACGGTGGACTTATTATCAACTAAAAATTCCCTTCGGTAACATATATGAAAATATATTACTTCCGGGTAGAGTGAATTGGATATTAAAGGACGTTTGTAGCTTTCTGATGATATATGTATATATATATATATATATATATATATATATATATATATATATATATATATATATATATGCATACATGCACACACACACACACACACACACACACACACATATATATATATATATATATATATATATATATATATATATATATATATATATATATATATATATAATGTTGTGTGTGTGAATTTTTGTCTCATACGTGTAACTTTTACATTCACAAATATTAAACCTTAAATATCCTTTAATACAAAATTTACTATACCCCGAGAATAACTTACACCCAAAGGGAATTAAAACTGATAAGCCCTAGGTGGCCCAAAGTCGCTGTCTATCGTTGTTTCTAAACCTCCCCACGGTTCGAATCTTGTCCGATGCAGAAGCACTGTTATAATTCCCTCTGGGTTTAAGTTATTCCCAAGGTATAGTGAATTCGATATTGAATTATATTTGTGATTTAATAACCGTGAATGCAAGGTACAGAGAATTCGATATTAAACGATAATTTTGGCCTAATATATGCGAACGCAAGCATGAACCCTCAACCCATGAACTAGAGCCCCTAAGTATTATTATAATAACTATCAGAGAAGTATCTTTTATCCCAACTGTCTCCTTAACCTCCGATAAGCCTCTCGGGAAAACAAATCAATCTGGAATCACTCCTCGGGTTCCAATGAATTACTTGGGGCTCTTGGCGTTTTTTAACGCTGAATAATGGTAGATGTTCGCTTAATGGAGAAAAAATGGTTCTCATTCACTTTGTGTGCTGATTGATCTTATTTGGAGGAGGTGAGGATTCTTTTCTTCTTCTTCTTCTTCTTCTTCTTCTTCTTCTTCTTCTTCTTCTTCTTCTTCTTCTTCTTCTTCTTCTTCTTCATCTTCTTCTTCTTCTTCTAATTTTCGTAATTCTTGAGAGTATCAGGATGTTTGGGACTGGTTTTCATATTGGTTAATTCCTTCTAATCTTTTCTCTCTTTTTCTGTTAATTTGTTTTCTTTGTTTACAAGTTATTGTCACTCTAAGTAAGCTAAGATAAATAAGGATTGAGATTTAAATTTTGTGATATATACTACAGTTCAGTCGAAATGAATCTGGCTAGTGGACAAAATCGTGGGAGAATTATTCTCCAGAGAATGAAGCATCAGCTAGTGAAAGTGTAGAAAAGAAAATAAAAGATTAACAGAAGGAATGTCTCCCATGAACATATAACAGCGGTTACTTTCCACAATGAAAATCAAACTGATAGTGTGTGTGTGCTATTTGAGCTTCAGTATCAGATTCTTAAGAATTTAACGGAGATAGGCGTTATGTAACGTCCTATTAACCCAGGTCACAGGTTCTCTAAATGGACCATTCTACGGAAGCGTGGGTTCCAAAGACAAGAGACAATAGCTTGAAGATTACGTGAGGCCCTGGGCGTAATTTGTGGGCGCTTGATAAGACGACCGGATAAAATTTTCTTTAGACATCAATTTTGTCGTCTTTGAATCTCGATTTAACCTTTCTCCTTTTCAAACACCATTCACTTTGGCTAAAGGTATAGAAAATATCATAGACTTCAGTGTATCGAGAAGCTCATAAATATAAAATAGAATTTATTACGTGTATCTGTCATTACTTCTATCAGTAATTTATTCCATGTATCTTATAGGTTTCATATAATTCAGTTAGGATAATTACAGTATCTTGTATGTTTGCTAAGCAATTTCATGGCCTTTCATGCTAGTTGCTTTTAAGTGGGATTTAATAATAATAATAATACTAATAATAATAATAATAATAATAATAATAATAATAATAATAATAATAATAATAATAATAATAATAATAATAATGGAGAAAGAAATCCAGTTATGGGTACAAATACATTTAAAAATGAAAATTAAAGGAGAACTTTCGGGAATCTGTTTGATTCCCCTTTCCAGTCTGAGATGAAAGGGGAATCGAACAGTCTCCAAAGCTCTCTCTTTAGATTTATTTTTAAATATGTACTGTGGATATGTTTCTCCATTTCAAATCTCATGCTACTAGGAGTATTTAATAATAATAATAATAATAATAATAATAATAATGGAAAGCCTTAGAAACCAAGCGTTCTTCACAGGCCATTCTCATGGAGTAGCAAATAAAAATAATCGAGAGATCTTAAGCCGTCACATTTCAGGCTCTCACTGACACTATAATCCGGTGCCTCGTCATGATGCTTCGTTATGATGAGGTAATGTGAGTGTTATGAGGCGTTTCATCATACCATTATGGCTTTTTAGACTTCGTTTTTCGTGACAACGCTTATATATCTTTTGAATTCAAAAGTAAACTTTTTTTTTGTTATTTCCTTGGGTGACGTTGTGTTTATTTTAAAGGAGGTACTCTAGCCTATGATTCTCTCTCTCTCTCTCTCTCTCTCTCTCTCTCTCTCTCTCTCTCTCTCTCTCTCTCTCCAGTGGTTTCCTTTATATGTATAGACCAGTAAATTTATTTTATATCTTGATTAGATTTGGTATTTCATATAAAGCCTGTATATTTTTTATGATAATGCTACGATTTTCTTTCATAATTTTTTTTTGCAGCAGCCATAAAATTAATTTAGGCTTAAAAACTTTATAGAAAACTAAGTCCCAAAAATATGAGCTATCATTCTTCCAACAATATCAATCTACATTATAAAAGGCAATGTGTAAACAATTTTGATTTTCTCTGTGTAGCATAAAAGTCTTGAACAAGAAAGTTAGGAGAAGCAAAGTGCACCTGATGTTTTAAAGCTAAATTACCTCAATTTTGTCTTCATTTCTTTTTTATAGGATTCGTATAGAAGTAAATAAATAAACAGCTTCCACAATCAGTTTTTGAACAACATTAGCCGAGACACGCCGGTATGGGTTCTTATAGTTTTATCTGCTATGTCATAGTTGCTGCTTCATGTATGGAGAATTACCAGGTGTTGGTGTTGCCCACGATATGGTGAAGTAGATATAATAATGATAAAAAATAAATAAATAAATAAATAATAATAATAATGGTAAGAGAAATATATTTCTAGTAAACAACGGGAGCAGTGGTACCCACGATAAGATAACGTAAATAATAATAATAATAATAATAATAATAATAATAATAATAATAATAATAATAATAATTATTATTATTATTATTATTATTATTATTATTATTATTATTAAAGTCTCTAGTAAAAACAGGAGCCTTTAACAATTATTGTTTACCTGCGACAAAAAACTGTGAGTTCACTCGGATAATTCATTTCTTTCCTGACGATGTCATATTCATCAGGATATTAGTAATCCTCTCAGAGATTAATAATGTAATTGAGAATTACAGAACGGTATTAATGGCGTATTGCAGGTGCATCTCTTCTTGTGAAACAGAGAAAAGATTTTAATTTCGAGACGGCATAGGATTTCATTTCCCTTCTATTCCAGGTTTCATTTCGTTGTCTTGTTTTTCGTTTAATCTCTGCGCAAAGAAGCTTTTGCTTGTGATGCTCACCTTCATTCGACGTTTAATCAAAGGGTTGGATCGACGATGGGGCAAGTGTTAGTCATACATAACAGGCGTCTTAGGGCTCTTCCACACAGCTGTGAAACATCTCGTAAACACACGCTGGCAACTCATCGCATACACATCACAGAGTTTGAATATAAGTCGAAGATTTATTGGGAGTTCTAACCTGCGCTACACACAGTTATCCAGCATTTGCCAAAACTTCGTTCTCCACTCATGGTCGATGATTTGTTTTCAACCTCGTTTATGATATGTATGTGATAGGTTGCCTGCGTATGGTTATGTCATGTTTTGCTGCATTGTGACAGACCTTATACAGCAAAGAGGAAAATATAACTATTTCTGAGTTTTAACATTAGTCCTTTTTGATAAGTATGCGGCAGATTTTACAGTGGCCAAGTAGTGACCTTTTATGTTATGTAAATTATTTTTAATATTTGATACCCATATATACACAGAATAACACTAAAAAATTTATGTTTATGTAGAAGAAAACTTGTGATTGTTTAGCTGTCTAAAAGAGGAAAAACAAATTAGTAAAAAAAAAAAAAATTCTTATAAGAGAAATGAGGTAAAACTGAGCGAGTATTTGCAAGAGAAAAGAAGTTGTAGTTTATGGAAGAAACTACTGAGAAAAAGATTCATAAGCAAATGGATCTTGAGTAGAAGATGGAAATAGAAAGGTGCAATAGAATATTTGGAAGAGTTATTGAAGAAATATGAAAAATCCGGATCTTAATAATATAAGACAGAATAGAGCTCAGAGTAGGCCGACTAATTATGCCCAGTTCAGTGAACTTTGCAGCTCCTTCAGCATTCTGCTTGAAAGACGAGAGAAGGCAAAATGTGACAACGCAAGCGTTGCTGGTGAACAAAGTCAGTGACCTTCTTCAATGCAGGCTGAAGGGTCGCAAGAAAGTGCTTGCAGGAGAGAGTGGAGGAGGTGTTTGAACAGGTCCTTTGTATCCAGAATTAGGCGAGACAGAGGTAAATTTCGCATTAAATGTTTGGGTGGGTGATTCCTCTATGTAGGGAAGTGAAGAGGCTGAAAGAGAGAGTTTCTTTATAGTAGTTTCATCCTTGACTGATGAACGTGGCGGCTGTTGCTCTTTTCAGATTTTGATTAGTTTGCTTATATCTATACACACACGTAAGCACACACACATACACACACACATATATATATATATATATATATATATATATATATATATATATATATATATATATATATATATATATATATATATAATATATATATATATATATATATATATATACATACATATACACATACATACATACATACATACATACATACATACATACATACATACATACATACATCAAATATATATGTGTGTGTGTGTGTCCTTGTGTGGGGGGTTGCATATCGTGTGTACGTATGTATGTAATTATTATCTTTCTGTGTATGCATATGTACATATGGGTTTGTATCTCTTAATTTATTTGCCGTTGGGTGTTCCTTTCTCACGTCAAACAGCTTCTGCTTCGTTTTAATCTTTTACCAGATTAGGAAAACTAGTTATGCAAATAACGCCGTGCTTTGAATAATTCTTTCTTGAAAAAGACGTTCAACCTTGTTTCCACTGGGATTTCCACAATCCAGGCTTGAGGGGATTTAGATAAATAGCCGACAGAGAGAGAGAGAGAGAGAGAGAGAGAGAGAGAGAGAGAGAGAGAGAGAGAGAGAGAGAGAGATACCATTGCCGTCATTTCGCTCGGACACTGTACGTTTGTTGTGGCTGGCACTTTCCCTCTGTCTTGATTGTGAGCGAGCCTGTGTGCGCGTAAGAGTATGTGTGTGTGTGTGTGTGTGTGTACGCGGGCGCGCGTGTGTGTTTGAGTAAAAAAAAAAAAAGAATTTGAAACTTTGCTCTGAGGTTGTAATTATAAA
Source organism: Macrobrachium rosenbergii (assembly GCF_040412425.1). Lineage (NCBI taxonomy): Eukaryota > Metazoa > Arthropoda > Malacostraca > Decapoda > Palaemonidae > Macrobrachium > Macrobrachium rosenbergii. The sequence continues at coordinate 7,635,971 of NC_089785.1, read as the reverse complement.
CGTTTTTTCCCTCTTTATTTACGATCTTACAGGAACTGCTCTGAAGGGCTTTGGAATGTCTTTTCCGCGAAGTATAAATTTCGTTCAGGTACAGAATGTCTCTTTGGTATTGCTGGTAATGTGGCTGTGGTAGTACTGCTTTAACCTCATTTTAATGTCAGTAGAAGATTTACCTTCATTTTGATGCACTGTGTATTTGCAAATAGAATGTTTCGGAAAATATCATTTAAGACATTGCTAGAAGTGATCGTTTCTTGCTTGCCACCTCAAGTGAGCATTGTAAAGTAAAGAATAAAACAAAATTGAATTGCTAATTCTTTGCCGTTATTTGAAAGTTTTCAAAAATTTTGGAGCATTGTATATTTACAACACACAAATGAATTGAGCAATGCATTTGAACATGACGCTTATTTCACACTTGATGACAAACTGTTATCATACAGTATATCCCGGAATTAAGTTGACTGTTGAGTTTTTGCTCAATATATTGCATACGGCGGATGTAAACAACGCCAAGTGATGCACTGTAATTGTCAAAGAGACGTCTAGACAAAGGTGTTAGTTCCCCATTGACTTTTTCTTCGGCAAGAGCCTCGTAAACAGGCAAACGTAGTTCGTGAAGAACGCGATATACAGAGAAATATACTACTGTATATTCCGTAGAACTGTACTGATATAGTTCTAAGTTACGAAGAACTTGAAGACGCAGTCATGAAACAATGAAAAAGCACAGGAGAGAGAACCTTACTGAAAGGAGTGGAACAATAATAGAAAGAAAGTGGATTTGATATATATGACAAAAAAGCAGAAACCTCTGTTGACTAAAAACAATACTTTTATGCTGACAATAATGCTCCTTTCTTGGATGAAATTAAAGTAGCAGCAGAAACAGTTTTCAAGTTTTATCTTAATTGAAATTGTTTCCGAAGTCTCTTTTGTCCGACTTCGTCTCACTCATCTGTAGATTTCTCTTCTCTCTCTCTCTCTCTCTCTCTCTCTCTCTCTCTCTCTTTCTCTCCTTCCAAGAATTTTTTTCTGAACCAGCGTCCTCTTGACTTGATGGCTCAAGTTTCAGTTGCAGTGAAATTAGATCCAGCTCTTTTGTTTTTTGTGCAGGGATGCGATGAACAGTGAGTTAAGGTGCCAATACAAAAAGCACTGATTAAATATAAAGCTTATAATAACTTTTGTTTCAGGGTTGGAAATCACTAAATTGGGAAATGATGCGGTCCTTATATTATTGGTCATCTACGACCTGTACTAATGACTAGCGTAATTAAATTGAATCTTGGGAGCATAGGCATTTATTCACTTGTTTTGAAGATTGATACCCTCCAAAACTAGTTTTAGTTGTTTTCAAGCTATAATCAAACATTCAAGATTCCCAAAATATTTATTTATTGTTTACGTGTTGAAACATTTCTCTTAAATTTGGGAAAATACTAACCTTGCACTATAACGTTAATTATAATTATTATACATTTTCGGGTGCATGCATTCTTACGACCTTGCAAGTTTTAGGTGTTGACCTAAACTTTTCAATTTTAAAAGACTGTTTGGTTTCCGAAATACGAGTAGATGTATTTTATATTACAGAAAAATAATCAAACTCGGAATTCTTTTACTTTATTATGTTAGGATAAGCTTATGGCCTTGGGATTTTATCAAATCTGTGTTGAGTGAATCCTGTCCTAAGTTCTAAGGTGCAATTCGGGTTTAGGCCTATAAACGAGAAAAGTGACCTTCCAAATCAGTGGAACAGACGTCTGTTTCTGATTTAACAAATGAGAATTACAAGTAAAAAAGGCAAAAGTAATTGAGACAACAGATTTTCCGAAGATTTCTTAGTAAAATTTGAATAGAAATTCAGGATAATCCTGTCAAATAATCCTGATTCCTTGTCTCCTTTGACTTAAATGAATAGCGCCAGTCCTTCCAGCGTTTGTTAGAGAATCAGGGTCGATGTTCAGTTGATGGAAAACTAATATTTCCTCTCACTCAAAATATTATGGATTCCTGAAAGGAATTGTCTTCATGTGCGTTGATTAATGTCACGAAGAAATGGAATTCTCCCCTGCCAAGGCTTCCCAACTCCAAAAGGTATTGAGATCTTTAGTTGTTCTTATATTCTATATATTATTCTTATTTATTTTTTATTTTATTTTCTCTTCTCTGACTTTGTTGAGGAAACCGTTGCCTTTGCTCATGCGTTGGTTAAGAATTAAGGAGAGACTTATTTATTCTTTGTAATTTACTTGGTAAGAATAAACACAGCCAGTTGATGTGGAAATAAATCTTAGTAGGTGAAACAGCCATGTTAGGAACCGTGTAGAAGAAATAGGGGAAGGAAATAAGCTATAAAAGCAAAGAAGAGTGTAGAATTAAAATGAAAAGAAAGGACAAAATGAAACCTGTTAATGCAATGGAGATTTGGGGAGTTGACAGTGAATACCAAAATTTATATTATATATATATATATATATATATATATATATATATATATATATATATATATATATATATATTTAATATTTATTTATTTATAATTGATTAAGGTTTCTTTCTCGTGTTTTGTTTCTTCTTACTAAGGATACAAATTCTACATTCAGCTATGATATCAGACCAGAGTCTCTGATTAGACCAGATCTGTAGGAAACTGAGGTCCTACTTCAGAAGGCCTCAGCTGTTATAATTATACGAGGCCCATTATGCCATGTTTGGGCATTTGAATATATTGGGACCAAGTCAAAAAACAGTGTTTATTTCTACTGAAAATATCCCAAAAGATCTTTCCTTTCTTTTTGTTACTGCCAAATCTGGGAAAATTGATGTGATATAAAGATTCCATTTTCTCAGAGTCCCGTGGACGATCAAAAACCCCATAATCTTGAAAAAAATTCTTAGTAATCATGAAATATTGTCTCTATAAATACCAAGGCTTTGGAGCTCTGTATATGTTATTTATATATCCATTTCAAACGGCGTTGTTATTTCGGCAATTATTTGGTTTGTCTGGCATTGGGTCTAAAAGAACGTTGAGTTATTTTTGAAGATAATAAATTATCATTCTTTTATTAAGTCAATTTTCTGAATGGATATGATTTGTTGATTTATTATTCCAAGTCTCCTGTAGTTAACTATTTTATATTTAAAATTGTATTTATAAGAAAAATACGGTAAAAATAAATCAAAAGAACGGCAGCATATATTAAATAAAACTTTTATATATTATTATTCAAGTAAATTTAAAGTAACAGTTATTCCAAAGATTAATTTGTATTAAGTTTGTATTCAAATTTATCTATAATAATAAAATCGTTGGAGTGCATCTTGTTTGTCTTCAGGGAACAATGGAAGGCACCCACCTTAGTAGAAGACTAATATTTTCATTCACTCCTGGAATCTTGATGGATCACTTAAAGGTTTCCCTTGGGAACGGGAAGGGTTATCAGGAGATAGCAGCTCCGGGTTCCAGCTTGCCCTTTGTTTTGTATGTTAATAAAATATTCTGATGATTATAATTTTGCGAGTCTTGTTTTGCTTGTATTTGCAGTACCTTCTTGATGATTTAGTTTCACAAATGCGCAACTTTATCTGTTTTTTTTTTTTTGCAATTTATATATAAGAAAATGTCTCCTGAATTATTAAAGAAATTCATTAAAGTGAAAGTCTTAGAATTACCCTGATCACAATCAAATTATTTTTTTTATGGTTGATGTAAAATGAACATAGACAATGTTGTTAATAAAGGGAGGAGAAAAAAGTAGGAGAAATTTTCAAACCTTATCATTAACATGAAGAGAAAAAAAAAAATTATAATTTGTTAATAATTTCAGTGTGATTGCCTTTCGATGATGAGCCTTGATTAGGTAATGAAGGAAGGTCAGAAAATGGTTGATTTATTCCACATCAAAAACTGCACCGATGTTTGGCAGGGAATCGAATCATATCTAAATTGGTGAGCAATTTATGAACAGGGTAAAGTGGTTCTAATTTTTTATGGATTTTAGGTTTTGGTAAAAAGGAAGATATTTTTGCATACATATAACATTTAAAATGGTCCTTTTACTGAAATGGAATCTTTGTTTATCGGAGTGAGTTAAGTTCTAGACACAGCTGTAAATCGTTCATCTTTCCTTGACATTCAAAACAGAGGAAGACTATCGGTGGGTCTGATCAGTTTTTGATGGGTAACGGTCTATTCAGTTTTTTCTAGAGAGCAGAGGGAAACCCTAAGAGATCTGGAAAGAGAGAGAGAGAGAGAGAGAGAGAGAGAGAAGCGTAAACAACTGCCATTGATCTTTTTCTCTCATAGTAATATGAGTAGATGAGACAGTTTTTATTCTTAGCGGTAAGGACTAGCAAATGAATCTCACGAAAAGGACTTGATTCATATCAAAGAAAATTTGCCTGAAATTTTCCTGATATTTTTTTCGGGCATTTCTCTCTCTCTCTCTCTCTCTCTCTCTCTCTCTGTTGATGCTAGTTTTCTTTATACTATATCTGGGATATGACAGTTGATTTTCCATATGAAAAACACATTCGTCTGTTCATGAGAGAAACTGAGTTCTTTATGAAGACTAGGCTAGAAATTTACTCAGTAAATCTATCTTGTGGCGATAAAATGAATTAGTTTTCAGGACGATATATCCAGTGTTCATTAGTTTTGGAAATATGAAGAAAAGAATATAAAATTCAAAAGCTTTCATCAGAGAACCTAATAAATGACGAAATAGTTTGCTTTACTAATATACTACAAATATCTACAATAAAATAATGTTTTTTTTTAGGAAGGAATACTTGTTTCGTAGTATGAATACTTAACAATTAATGACATTAAACTGTTAAGCCTCACCTCTCCTCATCGGAAAAAGTCTAAAGTCAAAATGAAGAATGAATTATTTGTGTATTATCAACTTGATTAATGATAACAATAACAGCAATATTTTTTGATAATACAAATATTATTATGATTATTATTATTATTATTATTATTATTATTATTATTATTATTCTTGATATGAATAATGATAATTTAATAATAAGAGTAATGATAGTAATAAAAATGATGATAATAACTGCAATAAAATGTAAGGAATAATACCAATCCATTATATGTTTACATTTCCTTATTATTATTATTATTATTATTATTATTATTATTATTATTATTATTATTATTATTATTATTATTATTATTATTATTATAAGAATAAGAACATGAAAAGAAATAGTTCATCCAGAAAATTAGCGTGTACATACGTAAACAGCCATACATAACAAAGCAAAAAATACACAGTATCGTTCAGCAATAATGATGGTTTGCAAAGCTAGATTTTAACATTTCTTGATCATTAAGTAATGAGGACATTAGTATAACTGTAATAAATGTTATATTGCAGTGCTGACGGCGCTTTGCGGTTGAAACGTGACTCTTGTAACATGGGGATAAATTATTTCATATATCTTTATGTTTTTCCTTTGTGATTTGAATGTAATATTTACATTAAATTAAAATCCTTTATATAAATGTTATGTGATGGTGAGGAAGTCAAGCTGTCTTCTTTGCATAAATATATTTTGTTGAATGTTTAAACTTTTCGCAGTGAAGAGCACTTGTCATTTATCACTTGCCTCGAGCACTTGAAAAATTAGAAATAAATTGTAAATGTTTAGCCATACGTCATGGGTCTTTTGCAGAAGGCACCTTTTGATATTCAGTAAATGCATGTTTTTTCTAATTGCAGTCATTTAATAATAGTTCGTCTCTTAAACAAATAAATGTGAAAAGCACTTATTTTAAGTTTATGAAAATTGATGTCTTTTGTAATATTATGTAAACATTATTGAAAAGTGATGAAATACTAGTCTTGATATAAATCAAAAACTGCATTTAATATCTGAATTTTTTGTCAATTAATTATGGAAACAAACAGCTTTTTTATTATATTTTTCCTAAATGCAGGAATGTTAAAATGAATTGCACTAAATGTTAGAAAAATACGAATTTCCTGCTCAAAAGCATAAAGTTCAGGGACTTTTATTTAAAATCGCGGGTTTCACTTGTATTAATTTTTAAAAGTCACCTAAAAATCTTAAAACCTAAAATTTTTTGGTGAGCATTTTCACAGGTTTTATAGTTTTTGTTGCCCTAAAAAATTAAATGAATTAAATTAGGAATGACGAGAAGGTGTCATGTTGGGGACGTCTGAGGGAAGCCAATAATTAAGAACAGATGAGAAAGTTTCAGTGTTTTCATGTAAGGGAGTGGCGTGTAGTAAAGCTGGCTGGGGAAGAAAAAATGGTTTTCATAGTTTCATTATAAGGAAGCAGACACACAAGATGGAGGACAGATGAGATAGGAGCATCAAACACTGAAGCACAAAGTAAGTCCACACAGGGAGTTGGAGTGGTTGGACAGCAAGATAGAGAGGGCATTAGTAAATAAATTAGATGTCAGCACAAGGATCTCAAGGTGGAATTGAGAAAAACCTCTTAGTTGCACTAAGAGGTAGTACAAAAAAAAGTTGGACATCAAGATTGAACAAAGGAAGCATGGGAGGAGGGAAAGTGCAAGGCTGGAAAGTGGGTAAAAGGTTGGAGGGCTGAAAGAGCTTTTGCAGACATAGAGTTAGTAATGCCTAAATGTTCTACGGAGGTGTACTGACAGCACTACCACCTACCTGAAAATGGTGATATGTTGGTGATATTCCTGGATTGGGCCAAAGGTCAAAGTGCATCATTTGGGGTGAAGGGCAAATGGGAAGAAGAACAACAGAAGTCAGAGGTTGCACAATGAGAGAGAAGGTTTGGCGAAGGGAAAAGCAATATTTGAAAAGCAGGTGCAGGAGAGATGAAATAATCAAGTAGAGGTATGAAAGAGGATGAATAAGGTGGAGGAAAGTGAGAGAGAAGTTTGGAAATAAAGAAAATAAAGGAGGTAACATAAGAATGATTATGTTGTAATGCAGGGGGACATAAAGGAGTAAATGAAAATCGACAAGAACAAGAAGAATAAACACAGAAAGTCAGACTGTCCTTATGCATTTGTCAGTTGAATTATAAATTATTCTAAAACTCGAGATTGGATGTTTGATGCCAACATGTTTTTCTTTTTCATTGTTATTAATAATATTGGGGAAAACGCTTTGAAAAACGTGATTCGAATCTGCTAGTACTTGAGACTATGACTGGAAATACTGAGATTTGTTGATAAAGGACAGAAAGGTAAAATTCAGAAAGAATATATTCAAGATTTCAGGTACAGTATCTCTCTGGAGTTATTTTGGAGCTGATTCTCTCTCTCTCTCTCTCTCTCTCTCTCTCTCTCTCTCTCTCTCTCTCTCTCTCTCTCTCTCTGTACTCTGTGTGTTTATCAAGAATAACAGACATCTTTATATCTTCAAAGTATCGGAATATGACTACTGCAAAAGTATTTTTGTTACAACCATCATCATCTCAATTACAGTTTACAATTTTCATTATAAATTAGGTAAAGTTACATAAAAATCAGTCTTTATCAGCTATAACACTTTTGCAAACTTATGCTCTTAAAAAGGGAAGTGTGCCCACAGCCACATGGGTATGAATGTTAATGCTTACTGGAACTGCGCGAATGATAAGCAGAAAGTTCATTGGAAATATGAAGTCATTGGGTTAGTAGACTCAAAGGTTATTCTGTTCAGAGCAGGAAACACAGGCAGAATGATGTTCTATGACAGTCAATTATCGTTTATTTTTTTTTTTAAATATAACGCTGACAACTTCTATGAATGATCAGGAAAAACGCAAAGATGTTAAGAAGAATTTTTACATTCATTTTCTAAAGATCGGCGATTAATTTCGACTATCTGGATTTAAATTTGGTTTCCTTGAAATCCTCAAGAACTTACAGAACAGCATGTAGCTCATACACGTATGCACATACATACATACACACACACACAGCTTTATTCTTTTGATGCACTCGTTATAGATGTAGAAAAGTCACCTTATTTTTGCAAAAGATGATGCAGTGCCGCATCTAGTTTGTGTTTGAATTTACCCATCAGCAGCGCAGAAGGGAAAAAAATTCTCTCTCTCTCTCTCTCTCTCTCTCTCTCTCT
>NC_089785.1:7605879-7627366 GCF_040412425.1 Macrobrachium rosenbergii | reverse complement strand
TATATATATATATATATATATATATATATATATATATATATATACAATATATATCTAGCGTAGGTAAATGCTTTTTGTATATGAGTATGCTGATGATAAAAATATGCTAAGAGAGTAAATAATTGAAACATTTTATTCCAGTCACGTCAACAAGTATATATAAAAGTTTAATCGAGGGACCGACGCTGCAAATGGAAATGCGCTGTCTGAATTTGCATTATCGTGACACAGCAATCTCGCTGATTACATCGAATTTTCACGCAGTACGAAAAGTTCAGACAAAACGATGATGAAATAGAGTGTGGAGATCACTGAATTCCGGTCACGCACGCGCACTCACAGGTACTGTACTGTACTGTACATGGACCTCAAAGCCTAGCATGGCAATGGATCAGGAGCGGTTCGTCTTTCGAATTCTCGAACATCGTTCGAAAGCAGCAACGGATAGAATAAGAAGGAAATATGTTTTCTTGGAATGATAGTAGTGATGTTATTCTACTAAAACTTCATCTAGAAAGGGACGAAATCCGTCTTTTATTCTATTTCTTTTCTTTTAATGTGATCCTTTGTCGTTTTAAGGCACGATAAAAAAATATATCTTCCTAATGTTTACTGTGTGTGTGTGTGTGTCTGTGTGTGTGTGTGTGTGTGTGTGTGTGTGTGTGTGTGTGTGTGTGTGTGTGTGTGAGAGAGAGAGAGAGAGAGAGAGAGAGAGAGAGAGAGAGAGAGAGAGAGGTGGGAAGAATGGGCTACATAACCCTATATTCCGTTTCCTAAGAGAAACTGGTGCACCAGTATATCTATATTTGGGAACAATTTAGACAAAATCTTAAAAAAGAAATTTTGTTCATGTTTTCTTGTCTCTCATTTGCATTACCTTGTACTTTAAAAGGATTTTGTTTTGAGGACAGTTATGAAAGTTAATGTTGTTGGGATTTCTTTATTGTTTTCATTTTTAAGTTTTAAACAAAATCCTTGATGATGATGATGAATTGTTTTCTGTTATTTTGGGTAAAAATGTTTGAAGAAAAGCCTTCATATTCATTCGTTATTTATCTGCCATGCAAACAAAAAATACCATTTGGTTGACATCTAAAATATATGGTGTTTTCACTTCTGTATTATCGGTCCCGAATAATTATGAAAATCATGAAGACCTATGTACTTTATTTTTGCCTTATGTTTCACTATATCGAAAAGGATTACGTCTCTCCCTACCCGGAGTTCTTCCCTTGAAAACCCAAATTATTGTTGGTGATGACAACATGTGTTCCTATGCCGTTAGGAACATCATTCCACTATTTCACCACCGAAATAAAAGTGACTGGTTCATCCATCAAAGCCAGGGGAAGGAGTCTATCAAGCTTCTTCTCTCTCTGACGTTTGGGAAAGAAAACTCGGGATCTGACGCTGCTAATTAAGAGCAGGCAGGGGACGAGTTTCGTTCCAATATTCCATCGGTGCAGACAGATATCCGATATAAAGATGCATTCAAGTCTCTTTTATAATGGATTTCACTCGAAATACAGTCATGATGTACGAACATAAACCTGTTTTATTTAGTTGTGTTCTAGAGCATTAAATCAGTAAAGAACATTTTAAGAGAATATGTGAATGAAAGTAGGCATTCCGATTTATCAGGAATCTTTCCTTTCCAGATCCCATGTGGAATTGTCTGTCAATTACCCTCTTTATTTCTCTCTCATCACCCGTAATCATTTGCAGATTTTTCTTATGATCCCGCATTCCCTTCCCGTCCTTATCTCAACCTTTCAGGCACTCGCTTTTACCTCCCCATTCTTCACTGATGCCTTTAATACGGACACTGGGAACATATTATCTACAAAGAAAATAAAGCTTTGTTCTCTTCAGTATAAAGAATAAAACTTTATTTCCTTCATCAGTTTCAGGATAAATCTCCAGCAACGTTTCGGGTTTTGACAAGGATTCTGTCAGGTCTAGGAGCCATGTCGGCTTGGAAATAAATAAAATGACTTTAAGAAATTATATTCTATCTAAAATACTACCTTAAAAGGTTATCGGACCATACACCACATACATGATTGCATGTAATGTGTTTCATTAATTCGCAGAAATCTAAGGTGCCATTCTGGCAGAAGTTTGTTCGCTTTGAGGAGGAAGTCAGCACCATTTCTGGTACAGTGTCCAAGCTTTATTTGGGAAGCCTTATCCTCCTTGGAGTCTTTACCATAGAATCCAGAGTTGAAAACGAATTATATCAAGATACATGTTCTTGGAGACGTGATTAGGTAAATTTATATAATCTATTAGCCTGTAAGCACCAGCGTTGAAAAACAGAAATGATATCTTCAGTGACAAGATTCATATATTATATTTAGTTCCATGTTTTTGGGACAGTTATTTTTAGTTTGGGTCAATATCAAATGAAAGGTTGTTGAAGACATAACAGGAAGAGATGGTTTTGTGCCTTCATGGGTTGACTGACTTTTGTATCAGCCATTTTTACACTTGGTCAACCTTTCTTGCAACATACTGAAACATTTTCTTGTCTGGTGTGGCCCGTTGAACTTATCCAAAAGCATCACTATGAATGTAGGAGAAGCGTAAATAAGTTGTATCAAATATGCTGTATGCTATCATCGCGCTGGCGCTGCACACCCGCCCAAAGTACTCAAGAATATTGAACAGTGTTTTATTGTTCCTTAAAGGCATATGAATTTCCTCTTCTGACATGGTCACTTAAACAGCAGACATATCTCTGACTTACAACCCTGAATGGTACAACAGGGTTAGACATTACGTGTGTAGGTTATAGCTTTTGGAATAATTTTGGCTGCCATATCTTTAAACATTGAAATAGCTACGCTTACCATGAAAATAATACGGACAAACCATTTTTATCCATTCACTATCCCCGTAAACATTCAATTACTCTAACATTCGTCATTATCTGAGTCTCAGTATACAGTGAGTCATTGTCATAGTTCACTACCAGCGGTTAAGAATACTTCGTTTTGGACATTTCTCTCTTCAGAGTGGCTATCAAGGAAGCACAGTCTACTCATTCTGTCCGAGTTGAGTCTCTTAAAGAAGGTTACTGTATATTAATTAGGATAGCTCTTGATGTACTGTGCGGCTTAATGTTCAGGAAACAGTATCAGAACCTGCATGAAGAGATACTCTTCTTGGGGATACCTAGAATTTCTTGCTTCAAGGACTGAATGTTTTCTACAAAATTCCTTTACTTTTCATGGTGTTTTCACAGATATTAAAAAAACATCTATTTAACTCCATATGACAAATATCAAATATTCTAGAATAACAAACTCAAACACATTTTTGTCTCTTAATCATTAACATTTTTTTGTCTCTTAATCATTATAAAAACTATCTAATACCAATTGTTTTGGCGACACTTAAATGCTTCGGACCTCTCCTTCTAAAATAAAACAGAAAGCACTGACGTACAACTCTCAACAACTACATTCTCTCATTCTTAGTGCATGAAGCATATTAGCTATGGCGGATGCTTCTCAATGTGAAAAGGGTTTTATGAACGCACCCTGAATATCATATTACACTGATATAAAGGATTTTGTGATTCGCAAAAATGTTACATAACAGAGCGGAAAAATAATAGGAAGTGGAGGATACGACATACAATATTATTTTACGAATCTGGCATAAATTTCCCTCTATTACAAGAGACGTATTTCAGCGGCAGTGATGTAAATTAATTTGAACTTGCAGTACTACCTCCTGAATAAAATGATAATCCTTATTAGTATGACCTGAGGGTCATGCAAAGAAAATTAAAAAGTGATCGACCCCCTTACATAAAGACTTAAGCAATCATGGAATATCTGACAACATATATCTACAATCGACGTATAGATTACTGATTATTATCACTATCATCCTTATTTTAACTTTTTGTCTGAACCTATTTATGTAATAAAGGGCCCAAATTATCATATGCGTTCTTTACATTAACTGTGACTGTTTCATATATCATTTATTGACTCTTTGCTTTTAAAACAAGATGAGACATAACATAGTACACGATATTTGTGTATTTAATACCTACCTTAATATGATACACGCTACATGTTCATGTTTATGAATCAGGGCTTCTTCTACAAAAAGAGTAATTTTCCTTACAAGAGTCTCTCATAAATGTAAGTAATTTTTCATGATGTCTATGAAATTCCTGGATGAAAGCTGAACTTCTGGTATTTTCGGTGAAAGATTTTCAAATCCCACCTGAATCATCCGAACGTTTACACCACAAATACATATTTACCCCAACAAGTTTCTATTTACTACCACCACCTTAAGAATGAAATAAATGAGGTTTGCAACCGCCTTCTAAGCTGAAATAAACTTGGCGGTTTTAGTGAAATCTTAAAATCTAAAAATCACTCTTTTTGAGAGAGAGAGAGAGAGAGAGAGAGAGAGAGAGAGAGAGAGAGAGAGAGAGAGAGAGACAAGTAGTTAAAACAGCATTTCCATTGGCAAACTGAATGTTATACGAAGAATTAGGAAAAACACTACGATTATTATTGCAATTTACTTCATAAAATATAATCATTACAATGAATAAACTAAAGATGTTAGTACAGGTTCCATCATTGTACTGAAGTATTATGATGAAGCGCTTTCACTGGTACTGCGAAATATGATGACTTTAATATGTCGCTTTTATAGGTTCTACAGTAGATAGCTTTAGATAGCTTAAGACCCTATAAGAAAGTAATTTGAAGAAGACGAAGGTTTTGACGGCCTTTTAAGATATCAACATTAATCATTGTTATTATGAGAACCCTGCATTTGGGATAAGTTAAAATGACGCTAAGCAAGAGGAGAATGGGAGAATAAAATAGAGTAACGTGAAGAGAACCATAAAAGCGATCATTTCATTTTTTATGTTTGTGGGTTTGTTGATACCATTAGCCTCCCTCGGAATGTGGGTATGGAATTGAGTAAATTCGAAATTGGCAGTAAAAGAAGGAAAAGAAAAATAGATCTCTGGGGAAATTATCTTATGATTTCGGTCATTTCTATTTGGTCGCCTTGCTATATCAATCATCCACAATGACACCGAGGGTCTCGTTCGGTCCTCAGAAATTGATTCTTTCGCTGGGCCGTGATTTTATAGATATAGTCTATTCAGGGACCTTCGGGTTTCCTTTATAGGATACTATATGCAGGAATAAACGTCTCCATATATCGAAAGGATAAAAACCGAAACTGAATCTTGAACGAAATAGAACACACAATCTGCGTTCCATCATGAATCACAATCTCTGATGTGCTGATTCGACCAGGTTTTCTCTTCTCTCCTATTCTATTTGCCTTCATCTTTTTGCTCGATTTATCACTTAAATGAGTGCCTCCGATTTTTACAGTGTTTTCAAGATGTATTTCTGTATGTTAGTATGATTTATCTTCTATCTATAAACATAAAATTCGTTTGATTTTTACTTTACTGAGGCAAAATTGATAATCACAAAAGTCCAGTTTATAGGTCATAATCATAAATAGGTAAAGCAATCAAAATTGTTAAAGAAAATATGAAAATCAAATAATTATGCAAAAAAATGGGGTCATATTTAAACCACGCGCAAGAAACAGATTTTCCTCATTATGGAAAATCACAACTCTTGATACTCATTACAAAACATGAAAGAGTTTAATTACCATTTGACTGTGTTGTATGGTAATGTTAAGGTGATATTATTATTACTATTATTGTTATTGCTTCTTTAAAATCCTGCCCATTTCATGAACCTTATTGCTAATATAATTCTCCGTAAATTACAAACAAGAACCAACTTTTTTCTGAGAGCAGATTAGAATTCCTTCTAGCAGTGCTACCAGACGTGCAGATGAATATATACAGTAGATGCAATATCCATTATCTCTCTCTCTCTCTCTCTCTCTCTCTCTCTCTCTCTCTCTCTCTCTCTCTCTCTCTCTTATAACTTAGAAAATGAGAATACAGATTAATTTATCAGCAAAATCATTAATCGGTAGTAAATTAAATAAAATAATGAACCATTGAAAAAAAAATAACACATATATCGTTCTCCTTTCTTTTCTATAATGGGAGATAGCAAAAAACCAAAAGACAAGAGAAACATGAATAATCTCATTTTGGGTTCGCACTGTTGTCATGGTATTTGCTCTAGCCTTAAAACCAAAGTCAAAAGTACCTCAGGTCTAAAAACAGTTCTACAAAAAATGAGTTTTTGAGTCCAGTCAGGTGACCTCCTTTGCTGAGGTTTGGTCATCACTCTTATTGCTCTTGATATCTCCATGGGATTTGGCAAAGTCTGGCATAAGGCTCCACTACCCAGTGATCTACACGTCAAGCAGTTAAGGGACTTGGCTCCCTTCCACTGCCAAACTGTAATGCCATTTCTTTCCTTAATGAAAAGGCGCTTCTGCTGCTCCTTCTGTGGTATAATACTTCCACATTTTTTTAAAATTTTTTATTGTTCTTGTCTTCTTTGGGCACGGGCATGACATAGAGATAAGGCTGTCCGTCCAGTCACATTTCAAAATGACAAAGATATTATGAAAACCCGGTATGCGTCACTTTAAGCCATTATAAAACTACCCCATACTTTTCTATACAAAACATAAACGCTTTACACCCATTCTTTCTAAAATAAAATAAGAGTAATAAGTGACACAGCTCGGAGAGATTGTCTTCTAGATACAGAGCAACTGGCATGTCATTTACAGTTTGTGCTTTCACTACCGTTGTGTTATACAGTTAACATATGTTACATAATTGTAAGGGAAGGTTCCCTGAAAACGACTGACTGCATTAGAAAGGACTTGAAACTTTATGTAAAACCTCCACAAAAAACGGGAAGGGAAAACTACAACATGAAGAGCGGAGACACAACACAAAACGTTTTCTTCAAGTATTCAGAACACATTTCCGCCCAGCAGAAGAGCCACGTTTCAGATGCGGCACTCTACTCAAGCTGTTATATCATTTTGTGTTATAACATTATTTGCTATATGAATTAATAATATCTATATCATTATGATATGAGCAACATCCGGGATCAGGTTTAAAGAGAAGGCATCTGATTTTGAAATCTTCAAAATTAATTACTTATTTACTTATATATTTATTTAAATTTCTAGCAAAAGATCCATCTTGAATTATTTACATTTTGCAAGAAATTATAAATAACTTTTCCGTTGATAAGACATTTTTAAACGTGAAAAATCTTAAGGGACACTGATGATGACAGCGAGAGCTAACGCAAAGTAAGATGCAGTGTTGTGAAAATGTGTACATAAGAAAATTAGATCTAATGTCCTAGTCATTATTTTTCTTATTATTACAGATATTACCATGTTCATTATTTACGATGATGGGAAGTGGCCCATTTATCTTTGTGTTGTAGCAAATAACATTTTAATTTATATAATGAATGGAGGTGTTTGTGAAACTGGAATTCTTTCACTAAAAAAACTTCTTAACCATTATTTATTATATATATTGTTACAATTAATATTTAACTCAGTAATACATAATGATTATAATGAAAACAATAAAAAATTTACTATATACCCAGTATCATAATCCTCTTTGGGAAATGAAGCATGATAATATTATGGTCAATGAATTTATCAGTGACAAGATGAAATCGAATGGTTTTATGGCCCATGTTTATGTTTTGCTCACTTTAAGAGTCCATGAAAGCATAGTATGAGGACGAGAGGTTTTAGTGGCTTTTGGCTGTTATTTTTATTATACCCAAATGCTAAGGAGTCCGTGATAACATTAATGTATATTTGGATTTAACTTTTAATTCTGCAATAGCTAAATTGTACTGAAATGTTCTTGTAGAGTCCTTAGCTTTATTTTGATTATAGAAACTGAAATAAATTCCGGCGTACAGTGAAAGAATATTCGATTTCAATTAATAAGTAAATATATATATATATATATATATATATATATATATATATATATATATATATATATATATATATATATATATCGCTACAAATATCGTTTACTATCAATTCGCACTACTTTGGGATATGTCACGGAAAGGGAATTGCAGTCAATAACTGATTTGGTAACCAAGTGGCTTGAACATCAACAGTGCCAATCAACGACTTCAGTCATTGTTCTGAACCACTGAGCTGTCAAGAGAGTATAAGTTAATGCTGACTCTCCTGTACATATCCTCGTCGAGTGCAGGAATTTGTACTTAGCGTCAGGCGTTCGAGTCACCTAAGTACCAAATCATTTATTGCTTATAATTCCTTCACTGACATTCCCGAAGTAGAGCAGATTGGATATTAAACATCTGTACCTTAATGTTTGTATATAAAATGTCACAGTGATGGAATAAAAATTCATATATATAAATATATATATAAATATATATATATATATATATATATATATATATATATATTATATATATATATATTATATATATATATATATATATATATATATATATATATATATATATATATATATATATATATATATATATATATATATATATTCAAAGGAGTCAGGAAAGGCACTGTCCATGTGCATTTTATCACGATATGCCGACGTTTCACAGCTCATCTAAGTTGCATTTTCTGGGGTGGAAACAGCGAACATGTCGATCAGTAAAATAATAACATTAAATTACAATAAAACATTCAGCAAAAAATGACAAAACTTCACCAAGAGAACAAGGAAAAGCCTGGTGACAACCTCAACAAAAGGAAGCTAAAAACGAACTACTCGCGCTGAATATTACAAAATCTCTATGAGCATCAATGCGCACTCGCATCAGTCTCTTAGTACATCCCACATAGATCCCTGACTACATCTGGGCAATGTGAACTCATTTATGACGTTGGATGTAAATAGAGAACTGAGCTTGTCTTTCAATCCGAAGAGAGAGCCAAGTGTTCGGGGGTTCTTCAGAATGAGTTTGAGGTTGAGGGCGGGTAATTCCTTTTTTAATCATGTTAGAAATTTCTTTCTGTAATAATCATCTTATATTGGAGAATCTAGCGTACAAAGTCATTTTAAGGACTGTAATACAGAGTATTCAACAATTTAAAATATAATTTTTATGTAAAAAAGTTGTTCTTGAAAAAATTACAGTTGTTATTTCGTCATGAAAATTCAGTTGATTAGAAGAATATGAAACCAAGAACGATTAATAAAACCGTCTTATTTTATACCACAGCGACAAAACTTCAGTCAGTTCCTTTTCACACAAGAAAAGTTATATGAATTAGATAAATAAATGAATATTCTCCACCACCAATGTCTTCAAAAACCTTTTCTGAAAGATTATGAAACAAGGGCGTATACCATAACGACAAAACTTCAGACAGTTCCTGAATGACAAATCCAAACAGCGATGAGAAAAGGTTTGGCGAATTCTAGAAATATCTTGCCTAAAGATCGGCAATCAATCAAAAATATTTTGACTGTATTTTTGTTCCTTTCTGGAAATCCAGATGTAAAGAGAGAGAGAGAGAGAGAGAGAGAGAGAGAGAGAGAGAGAGAGAGAGAGAGAGAGAATAATATTGTTAATCCTGCATGGTTGGAAAGAGCCCAAACAAAAGATCTTTTGCAAAAGGGGTTTGCAAAGGTCTCTCAGTCTGTCTCTTGGCCGTTCTGCCCATCGTAAAAAGTTGGGCGAAAAACGCCGAAACTTCAGCATTGCGAGAGCGTGCTGAGCACCTCTTTACTTCTCCCCCCACCTCTCTCTCTCTCTCTCTCTCTCTCTCTCTCTCCAGTAAACGTTTAACATGAACACACCATTAAGGAATTTCGGCCATTCTTTTCCTAGATTCGCCAAAGACCGCATTCCTTGCAGCCACGCAATTCTGCTTCCCTGTTTAGCTTCTTGGGGAGAAGCTTAATGCTCTTAGTGGATCTACTGTAATCTATTTGAATTTAAACTTAAACGACAGACAGACATTCCGTTTTGTATTGCCATTAATTGAAAATTACGTGGCAAAAGTTTCTTTCCAGGTGGGAAAAGACTGAACGGGATTCTGACGGTGGAAATAAACATGTGATTGTTTTAGTAATTTTGATTGTAAAAGCGCAGTCCTAATGTCTGAAATATATGTTGTCTCGTATATTTTCGATAACATTAAACGGACTGCTTCATACACTAATAGCTCATTCCATCACCAGGACAACAAACGGAATCGGACTAATCCTTGGCTGAATGATTCATGCACACAGGCACACCTGCATGATAAACGCGCGGAAGTTCAAAACACTGAGGAATGTGCACTTAGAGATAAACTGCCAGAAAAAATGCTGAGATTCCCCTTTCACCAGAGTATTATAACTAGTATATAATACTCTGGTTCAAAGAACGCTAGTGAGATATATAACTAGTGTATATTTCTTACTAGTGTTCTTATTGAAGTGCCTTTATTGTATACCAGCATTTCCAGCTGTGATTTATAGTTTGAAGCATCAGTTTTAATCGGAATTTTCAGCCTCGTCAAGACATTCAAGAATCTTTCACATGAGTAGCTTTTGCGAGGCAGGCGCCAGTGCTTGAAAAGGAGCGTCCCAACAAGATAGAGTCGAATTTGACCTCTTGTGATGTGTCAGGATCTGAGCTTCCCCGTCTGTGCTAATTTGATTATTGCAATTAATTATTTCAGTATTGCCATTTTTAGGGCACTTTATGGGAAATTAACTGTGATGTCAATCGGAGTAACAAGAATAATAGGATGAAGACTGACTTCCTGCTTGCGTTCTCTTTCATCGCGATCCAAAAGTGATTTCCTCATATTCTGACGTCGTTTTGTGTTACAAAAATCACGAACTGCAAGTTGTTCCATAATATAACCAACAGAGATCAAGTACTGTCCATGTCTCTCTTGGAAATATGAATTTTTATGCACTTTAGTTCACTGAATATTGGTCGAAATGAAATCATAAGTAAATAATAGACATAATATTCACACTGCCTACTTCACGTTGAGAAAAGAAACACCTTGTATTCAAAAAGCTATCATGTGATACCTCAGTCATATTACTCGATCAACTGGTCCTCTGGATATAAATATAATGCTCCCGATCCAGTCAGCATTTGAGAAACAGGCCTGATTTCAACATAGTCGCCGCAAGTTAACAAAGCTTACTGTATATAACGGAACAGAAAAGCTTTAGAGCTCTTTAATGACAGCTCAGTCATATTTCTGTAACCAGTTAATGAAATCATCATTCTTTTTCATGTAAAAATGGTTTAATTAAATAAAGATGCTTATATTTCCTATTGTTGTTATGTTGCAGTGAAGCATATCATAAAATAACTACTAATCATCTGAAAATGTTTCGAAAAAGTAATTTTTATATTTAATGGTACTATACCTAATTTTCGGCAGATTAAAAGATTCAATGCTGAAAATGAATTTATTCTCCTAGGAGACAAAAAAAAAAAATTAGAAGTTGGTCTTTCAAATTCGAATATCGGCCTCGTTTCGTGTGTAGTCATATATATATATATATATATATATATATATATATATATATATATATATATATATATATTATATATATTATATATATATGTGTATATGTGTATATATATGTGTATATATATATGTATATATATACATATATATACAGTATATGTAATGTATGTATGTGTATGTATGTATATATGTATATATATATATATATATATACATACATACCTATATATATACATATACATATATATACATATGTAATATATATATATATATATATATATATATATATATATATATATATATATATATATATATAAATAATCATGAAGCTAAAATGTCGCTTAATATCAAATTCGCATTACCTCTGGAATATCTGCGATGGGAATTATCACCGAAGGAGAATTTATAAGTGATAAATGGATTGGTACTGCCGGGTTGGGTAGACAGTCGACTGGAGTTGCTGGATAAGTATCTGTGTCGAGGGATCGAGACCCGGCAGCACCAATCCATTTATCACTTATAAATAATTAGTTCGGTGATAATTCCCCGTCGACTGGATATTCCTGAGGTAGCAGTAAATTTGATATTAAGCGATATTTGTAGCTTCATGATTGCATATAAATCAAGGTGTGATAAAAATTATATATATATATATATATATATATATATATATATATATATAAACATATATATATATATATATATATATATATATATATATATAAATATATATATATATATATATATATATATATATATATATATATATATATATATATATATATATATGTATATATATATATATATATATATATATATATATATATATATATATATATATATATATATATATATATATATATATATATATATATATATATATATATATACTCGTATATATAGCGTGTGTGTGTACGAGATAGTATAGGTTCATTGCTAATCATTAACATATTATTGCTCTTAAGATTCCATTTCCTTCGAGCAATTTTTTTACAAGAATCCTTACTAAGCGGAAAAGCAATAACTGATTTTCGATAACTGCTGTTCCTGAATAAAGCCATTTCCAACTGTGTTTAGACGTCCAGACAAATCTGATAGAAACATCGCGAGAGAAAACGCCAAAGAAGAAAGATGTTTTCGTTTCTTTGACCACTGAGACAGTCCAATGATCTATGAAGCTCATATTTCCCCTGGAATTCCTTCTTTCAAGGCTCCCGGGCAAAGAAGAGATGAACTGTGAAGCTTCGGTTCTCGCTAAAGTTTCGTATGACAATGAGCGTCTTTTTCTTTTAATTAGTATTAACATGAAAAAATTTGCTGATCCTCATTCAGGAACTTTTTTATATTTAGACACTTATCTGCAATAAGGAAACCACTTGACATTCAATTAGAAAGTAAATAGAACGGTTGGTTGGTTTTTCATTGACGGCTGTAACTTTCTCAGGACGCATGAATCAAATACTTAATCTTGGAAAGCTTTCTTTTATGAGTCGAACCAAGAAGATAGTCGAAGAATATCTGTCACGGATTATTATTTTTATTATTATTGTTTCGATAAGTTTGATTTGATAAAACTCACGGGAATGACACCCCATATGTTTTTACTCCTTGCAGTCTCATTTCATTTCCGTCATTATTCGTCAAAAATGAATTATTCTCTTTAAGGCAAAAGTCGATATGGACTGCGCCACTGACGTCGTTCTTAATCGCGTTCCAACATTTTACCTCTTTGCAGTATCTGGGATCGTTTCCGAGTCTGTGTGGGACAAATTTTCCTATTTTCGGATGAGAGTCTCTTCAGTCTTCGGAAAAGTCAAGTGAAATCAAAATCTTTGTACCAATTAAGTGGTAAAATTTATCTGAATAATCAGGTTCAAAGAAAACGTCTAAAATTTTTAATATCTACCAATTATATAACTATAATTCAACATGAATTATTATTAAGATTATTTACCATTCTTCGTCCTGAATCTTTTTATAGGAATGACAAATTTCCAAAAACTTATTTGTAACATAATACAAAGTCCGTTTTAAATTAATATCTAAGATCCTTTGTTGCTTTATAGAATGTCATGGTCTCGGCAGATGGGTTTCATTATAATGAAAATGTCGTCCCTTCCTGTTATGCTTAGATTATCTAGAAAGCTTTATCAAAATATCTTTTCAACCTGATCTGTGTTTTTGGGAAACTAAAATAACTTTATTCTTCGCAATAGTCACATTACCTTTTATAGATTTTATTACGGCCTCAATAACGAATTGAATTAATAAAAAAGGAAGTATGGCTTTTGTAATACTGGTTATAGAGTTCGTTTTGATTCATAAAAAGCTGCTTGAATGTTCAAAGAAAACAGCAACAACAACAACAACAACAATAATAATAATAATAATAATAATAATAAAAGCCTGAGAACTCTCTGGATGAATGCAATTTCCAAGCACATGTGGGAATAACGGAATTATGCATCTAAACAATGATTTCACTTTCTTATTTCCCGTAAACAGAATTCCTGTGTAACCTTTAGACCTACACAGTCCATCGAAATTTCAAAATTCTATTTCTCTGACAACAGCAACAACAATAATAATAATAATAATAATAATAATAATAATAATAATAATAATAATAATAATAATAATAATAATAATAATAATAAAGGGTTATTAATAAAAGATTCTCCATGAAAAAAATATCAGGCAATGAGTCTCACTTAGATGTTCCGCGCGCAGTAAAGTTTAAAACGAGCATGAAACCTGAAGCAAATCATAAAAGCTCTTCTTCCTAATCTCTCTCAAGTCCATTAAATAAAGTTTCCAGAAGACTCAGCTTTTCTTGGAATATACTGCAAAGTTTTCTCTACAGCATAGTGGGACCCAAAGTTCTCTGATCACATCCAGATATATGCTACGTTTTGCTGAATTTGTATCACATTAGAAACCAATAAATAAGTAAGTTACGCCTTCTTGGATGATAACATGGATGAGTAAACTTCTGTGGTCTAGCCTGAAAAAGATTGGAAGCTTTTTAATCATTCTTTACTGTTGCTATGCATGTCACTCGCATCAAGTCATCGTTTTTTGGAATGACTTCTTAAAGAATAGTCGGATCAGTAAGAGATTTTGGCAGAGCCTTATTCACAATCTGCCGCAACTTTGTGCAGTACCAAAAGTAAACAGTGAAGGCAGTTTGTTCTTGAAAATGAGGAAAAATTCCAACAACGATGATACCAATCCGAACGAGTGACTTTGACGTCACAAAACGTCACTATTAAGCCCCACCCCCATCTCAACTGTCTTGTTTGTTGGTTCTTTTTTTTCTTGAATTTCCACCCAGTTTCCAGACCCTTGAACAGAGACTGAAAGGTTATGGGAGGACAGTGATACCATCGGGGACCTCGCACTTCATGTGCTGTCAAAACTAATTTTAAATTGGCCATTCTTCTTTATTCGGCTATTTTCCTCTCCTCACTTGATGTCCGTGACTGAAGTGGCTGCTGCGCCACAGTAAATTTCCGTCAGTGATTGACTGATTGAATCGTTCATTCATTCATTTTTTTTTTTTTTACTCGGCTTAAGCCGTAAATTTCGTAAATTCACTGTCATTGAGTTTTTTTCCTATTTTACTCTCCAATTAGCTATTGTCTTTTTGTTTCAGAGTTTTGATTCATTTTTTTCTCTTTTCCTGTTGTGTTTTGACCCACACTGACACCTCTCGGTGGTATTATTTTCAATTCCGGTCTGGCTCGCTACATAATAATAATAATAATAATAATAATAATAATAATAATAATAATAATAATAATAATAATAATAACGTTGAATATTCGGTCAGTGGTCAAGTATTAATGGATTTAAAATTGAGGTATGCATACGTTATCTTATTTCTTTTTCATTTGAGAGTAACAGATAACTTGTAAGTAAAGGTTAATTATGGTGCTGCTGAAAACAAAATATATATAAAAAAATAGTGGAGGAAAGGAGATTGTGTGTTTGTTTTATTTATACTTCTTTGCAGACTATGAAAAGAGGTGGAGACATGATTTTTGGATAATTAATTGAAACAAAATACGCAGTACACGATTTGATTATTTTAATCTACAGCACTATTCAAAATCAAGTCATTCTCGTCATCGGTGTGGAGGTCAGTGATGACGGGATCCACTCTTTCATGGATATTGTCCTTCTTACTGTACTCGTTCTCAAAGGCTTGGGATCGTCAGCCGCACCCGCCCAAACCTCTTCTTCGGTGACGCAAAGCCTGCTGGCTTCCTCCAGTCTCTCCTGCAGGTCAGCCCTGGTGAATCGGTGTAAGGAGGAGCGCACTTGGTGTTTCATGGCCCCCCTTACCTGCTTGATGACGTTAAGCTCTGGATGTGCGGGTGGCAGACGGAAAACTTCGCGGCCAACTCACGGATGGCTGCTGCCAAGGCCAAGAGAGACAAGGTCTACCCAGTTGGGTGGAGTCGCCTCCCACCTGGGAGTAACTACGTAGGCGATGACGTATCTTAGAGGTACCTGCTCATTACGGCAATTCGCCTGCTGACGCAGTAAGGGAGGAAGACAAAGCTCCGCCTACATGGGGGGATTTGGGGAAGTGAGCAGACCTTCTCTTTCTCTTGACCTTGACTGCTGCCATCGTCCCATGTCGCCAAACGAAGAAAACGGAAAACACCGAAAAACCACCAGACTCCTATGCTGCAACCAATTTCTGTTCATATCACCAATTGCCTTACTATACTTGCAGGTTATCTATCTGCTACTCTCAAAAGAAAATATACAAACAACATACAAATCAATTTTTGAAGTATAAATCAAGGCACAAGTGGCCGTACTTCCTTTGAGAGAGAGAGAGAGAGAGAGAGAGAGAGAGAGAGAGAGGTACCCTACAGTAACGCCAGTGTTGCGTCACAAGGAATTTCGTCCGAATTGCCCTCATCGAAGTTGGAATTTCTCCTCATTTCAAGAACAAACTGCCTTAACTGTTTACTTTTGGTACTGCGCTACGCTAACAAAAATTACGGCAGGTTGTGAACAAGGCTCTGCCAAAATCTCATACTGATCCGACTATACTTCGAGAGTTATTCCAAATAAAAAACGATGACTTAATTAAGGCGAGTGAAATGCATAGTAGTCATCAATATCATAACTAAATTCCTTCTCAGTTGATAAAAAGAGGCCGTTCTATAAACAAAAGCCTAATTTCGTCGCTTTTATGTTTACTTCAACTTACGGTTCGCTAATATTTATTATATAACTTCTGAGAAACATGAGAACCTCCGTCACCTGAAGTGTTTTAAACAGTAAGTCCGCGGTTGCAGCCTAGTTATACTATGATGTTTTTAACCTACTTTTCTTTCTATTCGAGGCAGAGGACTTGCTGAATGAATCTTGTGTATGCACACGCCCAAACACACACAAATATATGTGTGTGTATATATATATATATATATAATATATATATATATATATATATATATATATATATATATATATATATATATATATATATATATATATATATATATATATATATATATATTGTATAATTCTTATTATTTATGGATATACAATTCTAGTTTCAGTTACTAGATTGACACTAAATTTTCTTGAGCAATATATATATTGTAGTTAATTCATTTTTATTCACAAGTTGACGCTGATTCTTCCTTTACTTTCTAGATTACCCTATCCATGAGTTACGATTTTACTGTTCTTTTTCATTCATATAGTTATTCGTTTCTACATTTTTTTATTTACACGTTATGTGTATATTCTTCGTTAGCAGAGCCGATGCAAAGTAACTCTAGATCACTTTCCCCTAATTAAAAAGAAAAAAACTAGCTTGCTTCATATATATTGTTAAAGTTACTTCCTAACAGGTCCTGTTATTTCCTACACATTCCAAACCCTTTCTATTGACATATGATACTCTGCCTCGTTTTCACCATCCATAAAAAATTTCAATAAAATTTAGATGTGAATATCTTCAACCAGCTAATTTACACATTATTAAACAGTTAACGGTAAGTATTGCAAGGAATAATAAACAATAAAGTCAACGTATTGCAACCAAGACAGAAGGAAGAATAAGCAATATGTCTTTAAATTTTCCTCCCCTCTCGGGACTACCAGATACATCTTAACGTTTTTAGGAATTGCCTAAACGAATATTAAAACTTGTTGCCCCATTTTCTATTACATGATAATGTTTACAACCATTTTAAAGCATAACAATACTTATTTTGTTACTTCTTTCCTTCATTCCCGTAGTTTGGATACAATGAAGAAGTTAACAGCGATTTTATCTTTGGTTATGGAACAAACAATTGTTTTTGGTGTACACACAACGATGAGCATCTAACACGGAAGCAAATACGTCTTTATGCGCTATTGACTAATGAGGTATTAGAATTACCTGTCTACGTATACATCTTTCTCACTACACACTTTAAAAAAAGGGTTTCACAGTAACAAACACTGTCCAGGGTGTTTATAAGTAATTTAATGTTTTCTTTTCATAGGCATAACTCTAATTTTGAGCAGAGCGTAGGGATTTGGAACATAACAATAACGGAAGATTCTTGCTAAAATCAGGAGTCCTGAGCAAAAAAAAAAAAAAAAGGTAAAGTTTTGCAAGAAATGCTTTAAAAATTTCAGGGTCTGAAAATGCCATATCTCCCTTATTTATAAAGGCACTGAGTTAAAGTTTTCAAGATGATCCCCGAAGACCAGTACTAGACATGGCGAAACATATTTGACCTCCAGGGGCTAAAATAAAAAATAAAATTCTTTGTAAAATCGTAAACGCTAAAACTAAAAGTTAAGAACTGAAAAGCTGAAAATTATTCATACAACAATTTCAGACATGTACGCAAACACAAAAATTTAAGAACATTTTTAAAAATCATTACATTAAAATGAAAGGTAACAGAATATACAGTAAACTAAAATTGACAACTATCCGTGAAAGGGTTACAGAACAAAAGATTAAGGACCGACCTAGAGGAGTGAAAACGTTAAACTAATCGTAAACATAGAAACAACACAAGTCAGGAGGACGTATCTTTTGTTC
This sequence comes from Macrobrachium rosenbergii, assembly GCF_040412425.1. Lineage (NCBI taxonomy): Eukaryota > Metazoa > Arthropoda > Malacostraca > Decapoda > Palaemonidae > Macrobrachium > Macrobrachium rosenbergii. The sequence goes on along the minus strand of NC_089785.1, from coordinate 7,608,810 downwards.
TGTAACCCCTTTCACGGATATTTTTCCATTTTGGTTTACTGTATATTCTGTTACCTTTCATTTTAATGTAACGATTTTTAAAAATTTTGTTTTTTACTTTTAATATTTGTGTATATTTCTGAAATTGTTGTATGAATAACTTTCAGCTTTTCAATTCTTAACTTTTAGTTTTAGCTTTTACGATTTTACATAGAATTTTATTTTTTTATTTTAACAGCCCTGATGATGTAATTAATTTGATAATTACGAAACGTTGGAATAAAGTCAGATTGTATATCTGTGTCTCCTCTGCCCTTCATTGATGATTATATATATACATACATATATATATATATATATATATATATATATATATATATATATATATATATATATATATATATATATATATATATATATATATATATATATCTTTATAAATATATAACTCATTACATCTTCTCAGGAATTTTTCTTCTTCTCTCCCGACAGAACGACCTCAGATCCCATACTTCATTCTCATTACTTCCAACCTCATCTTAGTTTCACTCTCATCTTCAATATTCATTCATTTTCTCATACACGCCAAAATGATCACCTCCTCCTTCCACTAACTAAATTCAGCAGTCTCCTTAGTTTTCCTCTAAACCTCTTATTTCACTTTTCTGCTAATTTACTTCTTTTATTCCTCCTTTCTCAATCCTCAAGTGTTTAAGCCCTCTAACCTGTTGTTCATTCATCGTCTTCCTCTGTTTTTGAATCAATCTCTTATGTCTTAATTACATCTGTTATTTCCACCTAAAACTATCTTATATTTTCACTTTCGAGTTAACTAGATAATGGTTCGATACATCAGCTTTCTTTCATATCAAACTATCACTAACAAAGCATGTAACAAAATCATTCCTCTCTCATTTTGCTTCAAATTACTTACTATTACTTTGAGACCTTGTATTCCTCCATTCAAGCCACCCTCAGAGACATAGCCACAAGACTTTCTTCATATTCATTCATACCAGACCCTCTATATCTTTCGTTGTCATCTCTATAATTACCATCTTTGCATTCAGGTTATCCAGCATAACCACCCATTCTCATTTATCAAAGTGCTTCACACTCAGAACTTTACACTAAAATCGAAACGCTCTCTTTCAGTCTTGCCATTTACAATCATCATATTTTTTTCTCCCGCTCAGCTCTTTGCCTCCACACGGTCCTTGGCTAATAAGTTCCAGAGATTTATTCATGGAATGGCAACCGTTCCCCAAGACTTCCCCTGCAATTCCCAGCCTTACCAGACCCTGTCTATCACTCTTCGTCCTTCCCAGTCCTGACAGGCTGAGTATTAATCAACACCTGTGATTTGGGAAAGCAAAAGCCAAATAAATATCCGTGGAGGGCAGGAGATGACATGAGAGAGAACTAAAACCTTATCTGTTTCTCAGCCATGACATTTCGGCTGTCCACTTGGTTTTCGAATGCGGTCTCTGGTCCTACAAGGGAGCATCTGCAATCTTATGGGTTCGCTCTGTAACTCAGCTGAAATATCTTAGTTTTATGTTTAGCAATTTTGCGGTGTACTGTGACTAGGTTCATATTTGGTAGGTGGGGCACCCGTTTCTTTACAAAACGGATTAATGTGACGCTAAGTGTCTAATAAATGACAATATAAAATGTATGACATTTTGAATACACTTAGCAATGTTCCTTCAACCGGGTTCTTTGCTCTTTAAATTATCAAATACTCTCATAAACACTAATTAACATTGACAACATCGACCATTCCGATAACAAACGCAGTGTTTGTGTATATGTATGAGAGAGAGAGAGAGAGTTTAAACAAGGTTCTGAAACCTGGCCTAACTTCCAACCAGAGGCTGTGTCTTAGATTTACCACAACTTTTCCTTTTCAAGTTGTGATAAAAACTAACCAGATTTAAACTTTGGTCGCATTACTTACTGAAGAAGTGAAAATGACAGACGAAACAGTCCCGTCTGAGTTACAAAGAAATGGAACGAGCTCGGTTCTATTTGTGGGGTTCAAAAAATTTCATACAGAAAAATAAACAAATACACAAACATTAAAACAAAACAAAAAATAATGCAAATCTTAAAACTGAAATAGGAAGCAAAAATGTAATTGGTAGACGTTCCTTTGATTTCATAGATTGCAACCACACTGCAACAAAAACATGTCATGAACACATTTGTGATATATATTCGATAAGTTGCAGACAAGTTGAGGACAATAAGGGCCACATGTAAAGAAACAACCTTTGGCAACTGCTGGAAAATCGTAAGCACCACCGGTTAGAACTACCAAGTGAGTCGTTGGTTTGTATTCAACCTGTTTGTGAAGCGTGCTCGGTATGTCACAGACTTGTATTTATGAGAATTTTACTGAAGAGTGGACTCCCCTTTAATCATACACAGTAATCTCATTGATGGTGAAGTAGCAGAAAGAAAAAAACACATTATTACTCCTTTATGTAGTTTATGCTACAAAGAAACAATATCTTTAATGTTAAAAATTATGAGAAAAGATAGCATATAAGTAAAATATAGTCACGTTCCTAGAACAAGGTATAACAATTATTAATTACTTTGTAATGCCTCAACAGGTATGCAAAAATTCCTCGAAAACAAAAGTGAAAATAAAAATTTATTAGAACTACACGACTTACTAACGTTATTCAAATAAACTTATTATAAGATCAATAAATACCATACATGAGAGTAACTGAGTTGCTAAAGTATTTTTGTAAATGACTCTACATGCGTCTACTTTGATTTTCTTCTGATAAAGTCACTAATTAATTATGCATAAATATGAATCAAATCTGTGTCGTTCTAAGACGAACATTTAAGTGGGAATCCTGCAGCATTCGTAAAGGCAGTGCAAAAAGGTAAATCTTATAAAACAACGTAGAAGGCTCAGCCACTGTAACTGTC
>NC_089785.1:7560879-7600879 GCF_040412425.1 Macrobrachium rosenbergii | reverse complement strand
AAACAAGTTCTGAAAACGTTTGATGAGGGGGAATATGTGATTTCAAAAGAAGGAGACTAACGTGTGTACTTCGGGTAGATAAGGGAAATAAAGATTTTGTTACATTATGTGATCGGAAGGAAAAGATTTTTGATACACTATGTGACAGTGTGAGTCACATGAAAAAAATGGTCGATGGTTGTAAAGGAGAGAAGGTGAGTGACTGGAAGATCTATCTGGCCAATGCCTGGTTGAAGCGGATGTTTGAAAGTGAAAGGAGTGATAATCTAGAAAAGAAAATGTACTTTTAGTTGGAAAAAAAAAGTACCAGAAAAGTTTTTTAATGTAATCAGAACAAATGAGTTTGGTGAAAAAGAATGAAAATGACATACAAACACATGCATGAAAAACAGGCTAGTTTAATTACAGATACGCTAGTGCTAGATTTGTAAGGATCATTTTTAAAAAGTCAACGATGGGGTCAAAACTCACCAACGGTGATTTTAGACATTTTGGAAGGATGAACAAAAAAACGTAAATATTAGTCAAACATAAATTGAGAGGAAATGTACAGTACTATGGTTATGTAAACAGTTAATTGATTATCAAAATACGGATTTATGACGAAAGCAGAATTAACAATATTCTGATTAAGAAAAAAAACTATGAAACGAATATTAAAACTATATTCCTCTCCAATCTTCAAATTCACGAATTCGGAAAGAAAATGTGTAGCCTGGAAAATTGCCAGGAAAACCTTTTGTTGTCTTACATGCTCTAGGTTTCATGTTAAGAGGTTCACTTCTACAGTTGTTGATTTAGAAATTAACAAAAAGCCGGCAGATAAAATATCAATAGGATTTCAGTTACAGAAATCGTGTATTGTTCATGTTACAAAGACCTCATTTTCTATTTTTAATCAGTTTTAAAGACTCAACCTATCTGTTCCCACGTCTTCAATACCAAACTTGTGCCCTAATGGGGAAAGTTAGGCCACAGCTAGATTAGGCATGAACGCCAAGGCTTATCTGGACTCGTTTCTTCAACGGGAATGTTTGTGAACAGATCTTCCGAGAGAGGTCATCGCCTCCTTCAACTGCTTTTCAACGAAGTCTTAGAAACTTCGGCAGATGATGGCAGCCATTCTTCAATAAAATTTTATACTGCAAAGCCAAAAATTCATTTTATTTTATTGTGTGAAATTTAATATAAAAATAGAAAAATTACGATGTAGGAATTGTAGCCGAGTTTAAAATTTTTAATCTAAGTTTTCTTTTTTCCGGAATTCCACATAGATAAGAAATTTTCTTCGACATGTCACTCGTAGTATGACAATTGGATTGACAGAAAAAATAGACTGATTGAGAGATGGATACACAGACAGACATTTCATTTTGCTACTCTTTCTTTACCTCCTCAAAGACAAAAAATGAACCTCTTTTGCCGGAGGAGACGAATTATTGGACCGAGTCATTCCAGAAGTTACCCATCATAACAATGGAGTGAAAAAGCGAAAATCTCCAGTAATACGAGCACAGCACCTGACTCCTCTCTCAGCTATCACCAGCCGTCCCAAAGCACGCCATTACGCAATCGTGAACAAATTCTTCTTTTTGGACCCTCCAAAATATAAATTCTGTGCGGGAACACAGATTTGCTACTCGGCTTTGCCATTATGTAAAACCTCAGGGTTTCAAGTTGCTAGTTTTTATATTTTTTCTTGTGGAGAGAGAGAGAGAGAGAGAGAGAGAGAGAGAGAGAGAGAGAGAGAGAGAGAGAGAGAGAGAGAGCAATATTAAGAACTAAAAATCCATCATAACACTTAATTCACCTGGTGCATATTTTTTCATCATGATTCCTTCCAGAAATCACCAAATTTATCTTTCGTTCGCTCTCTTATAAGAAATCGCAATTAAGGTATTCTAGGCTTTCTGCCACCTGCTACCATCCTCCCCCCACCCCCTGCCTTCACACAAGGCCCTCTAACCCCCTTCAAAAATCTTGGCAGGCCAATTTGGCTTCTCGATTTCGCTAAAGCAAAGGTGGCATATTGATCATCTGATTACTTTCCTAACCCGAGTTAACAGTTGTGTTACTGTCAATAGAAGGTTTATATTTATGTTGATTACGCTGTATACTTGTAACAAATATCTATAGGCAAATTAAGGCTTAATTTCATTGATAATGAACTTACTATTTATACAAGGGGCTGTATAAGGGTATATTAACAATGTATACTGTATAACATATCTTTTAGAATGTAGTGAAAGAATGCTTTTGTCAGAACATTTACTTAATATCGTTTTACTTGGCAAGGCAAATTTTCAGGCAGTAAAATCTCACTAGGAATATATGCTATCGAATATCACAAAAAAAAAAAGTCCACCTGAATCCTTTTGCCATGCTCTGAAGCTGATATTTACGCCATTAAAGTTGTTTTTACGACCGAGTTTAAAAATTTGCTCAAAAGAGTTTCAAGTTGTAGCCCAATTTGGTGGTTTGATGCTGATGAAAAATGCGTTTACCTTACGTAAACAGATTTACCGTAATCTTTAAACTCTGTCGTAATTCAAATATACAAGTGGGCTTTCATGTTGATGAAAAATATATAACTTTATTTGAAAAAAAGTTTTATCGTAATTTAAAAACTTAATAGTGATTCTTAATGTAGAAGTGGGCTTCAGTTTTAAAACTTTGCTCATTTCGAAATGAAGGCATTTAAACTCTTTTCTTTGTTTTCCAGAGCCCCCATGCCATCTGCAGTTCCGTTTTCTAAAATGAAAGGCGACGCACATTTTCGTTTAAAGATATTTCGCTAACCTGACATTTCAACAAAAGAAAGCGGCGTAGTCCCGGCATTTCGACGCTTTCAAATTTCGTATTTTGACGAACTGAAGGTTCGTCGAGTATTTTCATCGAAATGACATGGACTCGATAAGACATTGCCGAAAATATTTTTGTTAACGGCCAAGTGGTCAAATGGAGGTTTGTTCAAATATTCTTCATAGGTTTCATTTCTAAAACTCATTTTTTCCAGGGAAAGGAGAAATTAAAACGCAGTAAAACCTTTAAACGGCAATGTGTCTCAACCTTAATAATATTTTAGAAAACGGAACGGCAATTGGCGCAGGATACTCTGGACAACAAAGAAAATAGTAAATAAAGCCCGTTCATTTCGAACAGAGCAAAGCTTTAGAATTGAAGCCCACGCCTGCATTTTGATGTGCGCTGAAATACAAATGGAATTCTAACACTATTCAGTTAATATAAATTAGGTAAAACGTGTTCTGTGCTTTTCTGACGCCTTGCATCTCTCATTACCAAAGATAACGAGACATATGGCACAGAAGAGCGTCAGTTAGAGTCATTTGCCAGAATGCCTGAGCAAGTATTACTAGTTTCATTATTCAGGCGATGATCTTTATTCATATGGAACGAGACAGCAGTGACCATTGAATTGAAATTAAAGCTTCCATAGAATATGATTTTCTGTTGAAAGAAATAAAAGATATGAAATACAGAAAGAACAGATCAGTTCTTAGAAAAGAAAAATAAATAAAAATATTAATAAGCAAATAGATCAAATTGTAAGTAAATTTTCAAGTATCAGGAGAATTACCTTATGGCAGTAAGGTATTGTATCTTCGCTTGAACTTTTGAGGTTCCAGTTGCACAACATCCTCCGAAGGGAGACTTTAAGCACATTTACTACATATTAGCGCTGCTGTTCAGCAAATCTGGTCGCTCTCGGCAGGAAAGGAGGATCAAGGATCAAATGTAAAGGTGAAAAATCTCTGTTGAAATACAACTTATGGAAAAGTGACAAACAAGAGACCATCCGTCAATGGTCCAAGTCGTAACTGCTAATGTTAAGAAACAGAAACCTACCACCAAGAAACCACTCTATCTAAAAGAGATAAATCTCCGGCAGAGGGAGATAGCCACCGGAGAGAATATTCTAATAAAGGAAATATAAATGACCTAAAACAGGTTGCACTTATTTTATCCCTGTTATAAACATATGAGGCCTTACAAACAATACCTAACTTCCGTGCGGCATTTCCCAACACTTTCACTGGGTGTTTCTCAAATGCAAGATGCGAGTCAAAGGTTACACCATGTATAGTTAAAGCTTCAGATTCATTCAGCAGAGTCCCATCTAACGCACTAGAAATCTTAAAAAAAAAAAAATAAAGAGCAACAACCACCAAGATCTTCTTCATCCCAGCTATCAATGTTATCAAGAATTTTCTTCAGACCCCTAGAGCAAAATGCAGATTTAGACAAGTATGTATCAGCATTGTAAACTGTAAGGAAACAGCTTAGAATTTTACAAAGTGGAGAGGTTTCAGCTTAGCTTTCACGAAAATATTACTTTCAGTAGAAAAATACCCATATTTCAAGAAATTGAAACAAGCTAAGGCGTTAATGTGGCCGTTGCAACAAACATCTATTCAACGTAAAGGGGATAATTTGTTTTAATATATGCTTGCATACAGTCTTTGATAGCTTTGTTAAAATAGTTAAGAGATGTTTTTCTCAGGGGATGGCGGGACTGAAGAAAAAATATTATGGAACTCCAGGACGCTGTTAACTATTCACATTCCGAGAAATACATCAGATATAGACCAAATACATCAGATGTGGACCAAATACAAGAACAATGTTGAAACTTACAAAAGTTTTCCATGAACTTAAGAAGCCACAACAGGCCTCGAGGTTTCCAACTTATATTCAACATCTGTTATCATTTAGCTTCTACAAGTGTACTCACTGTATACTGATGGATGAGTTTATCAATTCTGACGGTGTCGAAATATTCCCTTCATCCCTCTTGGTCAATACCACTTCAGCACAATCACTTATTTAGCAATGATACAGATCACGCTTTGCAGAACCTTAGTAGCACCAAGAAAGCCTTCCAACTTTTTTAATCTTGTATATACTTCATACAATATATTCTTTGGGATAAGACCGTCACCCACTCTTCTACGACAGCCTAAAAGGTTAAAGTTTTGTTCTCGCTCCTTCTGGGACAAGGAACGAAGAGAAATTGGTCCGAAACTACAGGAATTGGGAGGAGGAGGAATTATCAGATTCGATCCCCACGATGAAAAGGCCAAACAACTGCAGAGAACAGAACCATCCTAGATCTCCCGGTGGATCTTAAAGGAAGTAACTATTACTCAATTACCCTTTTGGCGTCTGGAAGAACTAGATTACGTTACTCTCGACTCTGTTCCAGGTGTAATGGATCTCTCTCTCGGTTGAGGGAAATACATAAAGGCGGACGCTGTCGTTTCTTACACTGACTAATGAAAAGTAGCTTTCATGTCGTGAAGACAAAGGCCTTTTTAGAGTTCAGTACAGAAAATAAGCCAATGAAGTCCTCGAAAGAATTCACCTTTGTTCTCTCTACCTGCCAGACACCAATTTATACTCCGAGAGTAACAAATATGTTGACGTGGAATCGCTCTACGTAACAGCTATTATTAAAATGCTTAAATTCGGTATAATGGACTACTTAATATTTACTAACCTTTTTCCTTACAGCTACGATTTCTCGCAAAGACGACGAGAGATATTCTTAGAAATTGTCTCGGGATTTAAAAAATTTGCAACGAAATAAAATATTTCATGATTGAATAACTCAGTCAGTTCTCTCTGTCTCGTTTGCTCTTAGACACAGAGACTTATAAATATTCCTTATCTTTCTGGTTAAATGGAATTCCCATATATTTCCTAAATATCTGTTTCTGCAAATTTTAAAACTACTAAGCAAAGACAAGGTCTTTTATACTAAAAAACATAAACCAAAATTATTACTTTGTTAAAATCAATATTCAAAAGTATACAAATCAACTTTAGTTCTTCATCTGTTAAAGTATATCTATATAAATGTATTTAAATATATATATATATATATATATATATATATATATATATATATATATATATATATATATATATATATATATTACATATATATAATGTATATACAGATAGGTATTTATATACATATATTTTTAGCATATATACATTATATATATACATATATACATACGTATATATAATGTATATATAGATAGGTATTTATATACATATATTTTTAGCATATATACATTATACATATATATATATATATATATATATATATATATATATATATATATATATACGTATATATAATGTATATATAGTTAGGTATTTATATACATATATTTTTAGCATATATAATGTATATATATATATATATAATGTATATATATATATATATATATATATATATATATATATATATATATCTATATATATAATATATATATATTAGAAATAATCAACACAATCACGTGTGCAACAGAAATAATTTATTTTTTACTCGTATGGCCTAGTGGGCAGCGTCCTTGCCATTCAATTGAAAGACCTGGGTTCGATCCTGATGTGGGTCAGAAATATATATATATATATATATATATATATATATATATATATATATATATATATATATATATATATATATATATATATATATATGAAAATAAGAAGGCCCATAAAACACTATTTAAACGTTGAAACCATATATTTCGGGCACTTGTTTCTGTGCCCCTGTTCACTGGTAGAATATGGACAGGTGGAAAGTTACAATGGTATATATACAAAAACATGAAGGTGTGGCCTTAGGCCTCCGATGTTAAGGAGGTGGCGTTTCTTAAGAAGGAGGAGATTGACCAAATTCCCTAGTGGTTTTGGCCTCATTAGCTCCCGTTTGGCGATGGATCTGGCGGTCGCGTTTCTTGGGTCATCTTCCTCAAAAGGGGGTCCGAGGATTAAGGTGTCAATGGCGTCCGATTTCCAATGTCCTCCTGACAGGTTCATATTGTTGGTTTGATTGATGATAGCAGATTCCAGCATCTTTCTTTTGTACGGACAGCTACTCTTGAAAACCAACTCCGCCCCACTCCAGTTAATGACATGCCCTGTATTTCTAATATGTAGGAAAATTCACGAACTCTCCGAAGCGTAACGTACTGATCTTTTGTGCTCTGTTATTCTTTGCGAGAGCGATCTACCTGTCTCGCCTACATAAATGTCATGACAATTACTACACGGTATCTTGTAAACTCCGGCTTCTTCCCTTTTGTTATTTAAGTATACGTTAACGAGCGAACTCCGATGGATTTGGGATAATGGAAAATGAAAGGATTATTAGAACTGAGTTGCTCGGTGGCCTTTTGGATGTTTTCATCGTATGGAAGCTTTATTTTGTTGTTGAAATCTATTTGTCTGTTGTGAGTGGGACCTCTGTAGTATATTTTATTTGCTTTATTAATAGCCCTCTCGATAATGTGTGTGGATAGAGCAGTTGCGTTAGGTGTTGGCGGATCGTGTTAAATTCTTGATCCAGGTACTCATTTGAACATATCCTAAGTCCTCTGAGGAATAGGTTGCACCCTACCATGATTTTTACGGAGACGTCGTGGTAGCTTAAGAAATGAATGTAGGAGACAGCGAAGGTGGGTTTTCTATATACTGTAAATGCATACCTGTTCTGTTTTCTTATGATCAGTACATCTAGGAACGGGAGTTTTCCGTCCTTTTCCCATTCTGTTTTAAATTTTATGGTCGGAACTAGCGAATTTAGCCTATTAAAAAAATTCCTTAAAGTCCCCCAGCTATTGTCCCAGAAAGTAAAGATATCATCTACGTATCTAAGCCAGATCATATTATGGGGTTTGATAGACGACAAAAGTTCTATTTCGAAATATTCCATGTACAAGTTTGCTAGAAGGGGTGATAGGGGACTTCCCATGCTACAGCCAAATTTTTGTTTGTAAAAATTACCATTGAAAGAAAACACGTTGTTAGTTACACAGAGGTTGATAAGTTTTAAAGTTTTATCTATGCCAAGAGGAAAATGGTCTTCATATGGTTGTAACTTCCTCTCTAAGAAAAACAACACGTCGGCAATCAGGACTTTAGTAAATAATGAATCGACGTCTAGACTGAGCAGTTTGATGTTGTTTGAGGGATGTTTAAACTATTAAATTTTTGTATGAAATCTTCTGCATGTTTGACGTGGGAGGATGAGAAGGTTCTAGAAAGGGTGATAACAAGTCTGCGAGCCATTTTGATAATTTGTACATGAAAGAGCCCTGCTAGATATTATGGGGCGTAAAGGAATCCCATCTTTATGTGTTTTCGGGAGGCCGTAAAAATAGGGAGAGAGGGTTGATTACCTTGAATGTCTCTAGTAATTCTATGTCTTTTTATTGCCCCTATGGTTCTAACTGATTTGTTAAACTGAGCAGCAATATTTGTTGTGGGATCTTTCGTTAATTTGTCGTAGGTCTCCATCGTTTAGAAGTTCTTGAACTTTATTGATGTATGTCTCCTTGTCTAACAGAACTAATTTCCCGTCTTTGTCAGATTTTGTGATGATGATATCCCCCTTTTTCTTAAGCTAACTAATGCATTTGGAATCTTTTCAGGAGCGAATTTTTGTTGTTATTTTGCTCCAAGACATTTAGCAAAATGCCTTTGAGACATGCCTCTTTCTTGTCATAGTTGTTTTTTTGCAAAATGTTTATCAAAAGCAACTAGGAAATTAAGATTACTCTCAGGACCAGGTTTTAGAGCGAATGAAACTCCAAGATTTAAAACGGTCTGTTCTTCTGCAGTGAGGGGATGGTTAGAGATTCAGCACATTATTGGGAAGGCCAAGATTATTCCATACGCTGTTCCTAATCAGTCTTTTTAATTTGTAGCACAAATTTCTGGAGTGGGACTCACTGTTTTCAATAGCACCTGATAGCACAAAATATGAAAGATATCTGTACATACCATCATCCCTGCACACGAGGCAAGTGACGTGGCTAGCTCACTTATTTTCTTCTAATCAAATAAGTGAGCTAGCCACGTCACTTCGCCTCGTGTGCAGGGATGATGGTATGTACAGATATCTTTCATATTTTGTGCTATCAGGTGCTATTGAAAACAGTGAGTCCCACTCCAGAAATTTGTGCTACAAATTAAAAAGACTGATTAGGAACAGCGTATGGAATAATCTTGGCCTTCCCAATAATGTGCTGAATCTCTCTAACCATCCCCTCACTGCAGAAGAACAGACCGTTTTAAATCTTGGAGTTTCATTCGCTCTAAAACCTGGTCCCGAGAGTAATCTTAATTTCTAGTTGCTTTTGATAAACATTTTGCAAAAACAACTATGACAAGAAAGAGGCATGTCTCAAAGGCATTTTTTGCTAAATGTCTTGGAGCAAAATAACAACAAAAATTGCTCCTGAAAAGATTCCAAAATGCATTAGTTAGCTTAAGAAAAGGGGGGATATCATCATCACAAAATCTGACAAAGACGGGAAAATAGTTCTGTTAGACAAGGAGACATACATCAATAAAGTTCAAGAACTTCTAAACGATGCGGAGACCTACGACAAATTAACGAAAGATCCCACAACAAATATTGCTGCTCAGTTTAACAAATCAGTTAGAACCATAGGGGCAATAAAAAGACATAGAATTACTAGAGACATTCAAGGTAATCAACCCTCTCTCCCCTATTTTTACGGCCTCCCGAAAACACATAAAGATGGGATTCCTTTACGCCCCATAATATCTAGCAGGGGCTCTTTCATGTACAAATTATCAAAATGGCTCGCAGACTTGTTATCACCCTTTCTAGGAACCTTCTCATCCTCCCACGTCAAACATGCAGAAGATTTCATACAAAATTTAATAGTTTAAACATCCCCTCAAACAACATCAAACTGCTCAGTCTAGACGTCGATTCATTATTTACTAAAGTCCCGATTGCCGACGTGTTGTTTTTCTTAGAGAGGAAGTTACAACCTATATGAAGACCATTTTCCTCTTGGCATAGATAAAACTTTAAAACTTATCAACCTCTGTGTAACTAACAACGTGTTTTCTTTCAATGGTAATTTTTACAAACAAAAATTTGGCTGTAGCATGGGAAGTCCCCTATCACCCCTTCTAGCAAACTTGTACATGGAATATTTCGAAACAGAACTTTTGTCGTCTATCAAACCCCATAATATGATCTGGCTTAGATACGTAGATGATATCTTTACTTTCTGGGACAATAGCTGGGGGACTTTAAGGAATTTTTTTAATAGGCTAAATTCGCTAGTTCCGACCATAAAATTTAAAACAGAATGGGAAAAGGACGGAAAACTCCTGTTCCTAGATGTACTGATCATAAGAAAACAGAACAGGTATGCATTTACAGTATATAGAAAACCCACCTTCTCGCTGTCTCCTACATTCATTTCTTAAGCTACCACGACGTCTCCGTAAAAATCATGGTAGGGTGCAACCTATTCCTCAGAGGACTTAGGATATGTTCAAATGAGTACCTGGATCAAGAATTTAACACGATCCGCCAACACCTAACGCAACTGCTCTATCCACCACACATTATCGAGAGGGCTATTAATAAAGCAAATAAAATATACTACAGAGGTCCCACTCACAACAGACAAATAGATTTCAACAACAAAAATAAAGCTTCCATACGATGAAAACATCCAAAAGGCCACCGAGCAACTCAGTTCTAATAATCCTTTCATTTTCCATTATCCCAAATCCATCGGGAGTTCGCTCATTAACGTATACTTAAATAACAAAAGGGAAGAAGCCGGAGTTTACAAGATACCGTGTAGTAATTGTCATGACATTTATGTAGGCGAGACAGGTAGATCGCTCGCAAAGAATAACAGCGCACAAAAGATCAGTACGTTACGCTTCGGAGAGTTCGGGAATTTTCCTACATATTAGAAATACAGGGCATGTCATTAACTGAGGGGCGGAGTTGGTTTTCAAGAGTAGCTGTCCGTACAAAAGAAAGATGCTGGAATCTGCTATCATTAATCAAACCAACAATATGAACCTGTCAGGAGGACATTGGAAATCGGACGCCATTGACACCTTAATCCTCGACCCTTTTTGAGGAAGATGACCCAAGAAACGCGACCGCCAGATCCATCGCCAAACGGGAGCTAATGAGGCCAAAACCACTAGGAATTTGGTCAATCTCCTCCTTCTTAAGAAACGCCACCTCCTTAACATCGGAGGCCTAAGGCCACACCTTCATGTTTTTGTATATATACCATTGTAACTTTCACCTGTCCATATTCTACCGGTGAACAGGGGCACAGAAACAAGTGCCTGAAATATATGGTTTCAACGTTTAAATAGTGTTTTATGGGCCTTCTTATTTTCATATTACACTGTAGTATTACAGGAAAAGACATTCATATATATATATATATATATATACATATATATATATATATACATATATATATACATATATATATATACATACATATATATATATACATATATATATATATATATATATATATATATATATATATATATATATATATATATATATATATATATCTCCAGAGGAAGACCGAGGAGAACCACACATCACTAGGCTGTCTTTTTTATTTTAAAGCCAACGTTTCGTAACTATCTATCGAATTACATCTTCAGGGCTGCGCATAAGAAAAGAGAAAAAAAAATTATAAGTACAGCCTTAGAACACATTCAAAACATTACAGTAAGAATGAACTAAATAAAAATAAAAACACAACCAACCTAGAGGTGAGACAGTAAGGAACTAAATGGAAAGAAACCACCACAGTAAGGAGTTGAGCTAAATACAACTGACCAGCGGATGAATGAGTATTTAAGGATGGTACAAGTTGTTTTACAAATAACGACTCTTTAAAATTTGAGGGTTGGTAGTATGACCGATGACACTAAAATCTTTGTTCTTTATATATATATATATATATATATATATATATATATATATATATATATATATATATATATATAAAAAACCCTCTGAAACCTTTCGATTTGGATTTGAAGTGGAAATAATAAAACTCTCCTCAGTCACAATAATCCGAACTGGGGAAGGAAGTGACAACACTGTCAACTAAGTCACTCAGAGCTGAGCTACTCTCCGTCTGAACACTGTTTCGAGTCCTGAGATGTAGGAAGTTTCCTCTAATTCCTCCATAAATTTGATTTTCAAGGGTTTTTGACGACACTGGAGACTAATTCCCTGTAAAGGCACCTTTTTTAATAACACTCACATGGGCCTCCCCTCTATCCTCCTTAGCTGTCTATAATGCCTGGCTAATGATTAGTTACAATACTATAAAATCGGCGAAAATTGTGGGAACTTCAACGCACCTGTTTCATGAACGTCAACTGACCGCTAAGTGAGAAACGCAGGTTGGGGCAGGATTGCCAGGTGCTTTGAGTCCAGTTTGGCACAAGCATGATCAGAATTTGGCAGTTTTTAGCAATAAAATAACCAACAATTTACAGTGTTTTGGCATTTTTATCTACAATAAACAAAGGACAAATAAGAAACAAAATCTAATATTTCTTAAACATGGAGTAAAGAAACACCTGGCATTTTTTAAATAACTCTGAGCCAAAGCGATTATCTCTGTTGTTAAACACCGAAAAAGGAAGTTAGAACACATTTCTTAGCCGTATATCAGTTCGGTATACAGACTCGAATACCAATTTCTGTTATCAAAATATGAAAAATTCTGGGAAAAAATTAAAGCGTACCTAGTCAGAAGAAATAAATATGAAACATAATGTAGCCGAATTTCACTGAATAATAACCAACTAATCTATTTAACAATTATTTTACGACAATTAATATTCAAGGTTTTCACAAATAGCAGCAAAGACTTCCATTTCATTTTCAACTCCCTCATCACTCTAGTTACTGGCATTAAGATCTGGTCTTCCATAAATGCTGGCATTCAATCTTCTAACTCTTTTGTAACTCGAAAGTCTTTACAACAAAAATTATTCATCATAGTATGCGATCTTATCATCAAAATGCTATTACGAAGATGAAAACTCTCTCTACATAGGCATTTGAGATGGGTACACATAAAGCGTTCAAAACCAAAGAAACTAACTCTCTAAAACAAAGTTCCCTCACAGAGTTCTTGAAGCAAAACACATGACACCGGAATTTTTTTGTCTTTAAGGTCCACCTCTGATAGTGTCCAGTCAACCAGTCTGATCTTGGTATCCTGTGTTTCTAGCTTCTGCAGGTCAGTATCGAAGAAGTCAAACTCTTCTAGATTTAAAAAATAGAATTTTACATAGTTGCTTTGAGGAAGCAGCACATCTGGGTGAAAACACTTCCAGAAGGCATAAAAACCGAATTTTTCATGAAATCGTCTGGTTACCTGATTCACTGATTTGACCAGAAGCTTGACACATCTACTCTTTATCTCATGCTTCTGTTCCCTTGTTAGCTTTGATTCCTCTAGCTCGTGGAATTTCGCTCCTAAATCCATATCATTAATAGAACGTATAGGCGACTCTTCCTCAATTTCATACCTTTTCAAAAAATCACCCTTACACGCTCTACTTCTTAGTGATATATAAAACGTTGAGGTCACTAAACAGTTGGCATTGGTCTGCTGAAAAGATCCATTCATATGCTAAAATTTATAATTAGAGGATATGTAAAAATAGGTATAAATAATTTGCCCTATCATTTAGCATATCCAAAAGAATTCTGCAAGTATAATTTTTTAAATAGTTAATTGATCAAATATATGCAGTAGGCTCATGCAATTGTGTGATGACTGAATAAATAACTTTTCCAGTCACAAGCCATCTAGTTTCCGACGGCATATTCATCGAAGGTGGATTTAACCACAGTGAACAACGTGGCAGAGTGGTGCAGCCATTGGCCCACATTATAGGGTATTAGTGTCTGGTGTGACGATAGAGAGAGAGAGCGCGCAGGGAGATTGGAGTAGCAGCCTTATCCAATACTTGCCGAGAAACTAGTCGTCAGGTTCTAGGCATCTAGGGCAACTGACACCAGGACATATCGTTCCTGGAAAACTTATATCGAAAAACTCATACCTGGGCAACTGACATCTAGTACAACTGATATATAGGGCAACTCATAATAGGTATAAATATTTTCACTTAAAAAAAACCCACTTAATAAAAGTTATTGATAAAGTAAACAGGCAAGTTTTTAGTTTACAGTCGTAACACTGATCATTTAACTGTTTAATTATTAAATAGCAGTCTTTAAATTTCACAGTTTATGCTAGTTACTCTTCATCCAGCAAACAACTCTCAAACGTCGTCGCAGCTTTTCAAAGAAATTTTTGTTCTATATTTTGGACTTCTCAAGTCAGTTGGTTCTGTACTTGTCAACTTTTCAACTATTTTAAATTTTCTTTAGCCCTCACAATGTCATATTATGTAACATCTCAGCAAGGAGCTAAGAAGCTTGCGGATGATGACAACTACGTGTATAATTTTCACAGCCAGAATGCAGAGAAATCAGGAAGAGCGTGGCCATGTGAAGTAAAGATGTGCAGAGCGCGCGTTCACACGATGGCTGAGGAGGAGGACCCGTTAGAAACAGTATCTTCAGCAGAGGAAAGATTTCACAGCGCTGATGTGAATTAAGTGAAACCGAGAATTGTCGTCGGTTTGTAAAAAAGCCAAAGCCTTGTCTTCATCACAAGAGACCGCGAGAATTGTGACAGAACAGAAAGTTCTTCTCTCCAGATGAGGCCTTGGCTGGGCTGCCACCAACACCGAGTTTATCACGAAGTATTCGTCGGTGGCGACACCAGAATAATAGTGCTCCGCCTTTTCCATCAGAAAGATACGGTTTTGATATCCCGGTATGGTACTGCAAATCTGAATCAGGGGAACCATTTTTGCAACATAATGGCGTAGAAGATGGGAAAGAATGCAAATTTTCGCCTCATCAACAGCACTGGATGATCTTGTTAAAACTTGTGATTGGGCTGGCAATGGCACATTTAAAGTTTGTCTATCTATATATTACCAGTTATATACAATCAGCATTCAAATAGGTATTTTGAATGTACCTCGTGTTTCCGCATTGTTACCTATCAAGAGACAAGCAACTTGTGATCGGTTGTTTTCTCAGTTACTCTTCGCCCTAACATTCAGCCTAAAAGATAAATGATGGACTTCGAGAAAGCCCCCATGAATAATAGCCGTACTTCAAGATTTCCTGACATCGAGGTAGCTGGTTGTTTATTCCATTTTTCTAAAACCTTTACCGAAAACTTGCCCAGATAAATCATACAGTCCAATAAGATACAGATGAAGTACTTTTCGTCTTACTTGATTTTTCTTTCAAAAGTAAATCGTTATCACTTTATACCTGTTATAGGTTGTCCTAGATATCACTGTCCAGGTATGAGTTGTCCCAGATGAGTTTTCCGGGAATGAGATGTCCTGGTATCAGTGGCCCTGCCACATTTTAATATGATACATACTTACATTATATTATATATATACACACACACACACACACACACACACACACACACACACATATATATATATATATATATATATATATATATATATATATATATATATATATATATATTATATAAAATGGACTTTTGCCTATTTCGTCTTATATTACTACTCCCTTCTAGAAACTTATTTAAGTCATCATGGCTGTTGTGAATACACACATGAATATTTAGATAAATACATTCAGAGAATGCCACCTAATAAAGAGACGCGTGAACAACACAGAAAAACATGACATAAAATGAAGCCTTCGGGCTCTGACACAAGACGCCCAAACAGCTGTTCGAAAAAGTGAAAACTCAACTCATTAAAATCAATCATTCGGAAACTACCGGTGCAACTATGTACGCCTGCATCTAACAATATTTGCACGTACAGTACTTCTGAGGACTGCGTGAAATAACCACATAAAATGTACCGGATTAGACAATGAATCGGATAATGAATGATGCCACTGATGGAAGCAGTCTGTCCTACAAAAACCTCAAAACTAGAGTTCCTTGGTGTATTTTATCTACATGTGGCAATCGACCATTAGTGTTATTCTCTGCTTTCTGATCTACTCACCCCGATTTCCTTAAATTTAAATATTCACGCACTAATGGATGCGAGTCCCTATTCTTCATTTCTGAATTTAGCCAAGACAGCAAAGTATGTGTTCTCTACCAAGTCATTATACAGTCGCTGGCTATTGAGGTCGAAATGACAAAAATACATTACATATTTCCCACAAATGTGCTGCTTGCATTCCGTGGCTCTCGCATTCAGAAAACGTTTTAAGCAAATAGAAATTCCCGTCATAAGTTCGACATCTTGATTACACATACATAAATACGAAATTATTCTTTCAACCCACACGCACGCACGCACGCATACATACACACACACACACACACACACACACACACACACACATATATATATATATATATATATATATATATATATATATATATCTATATATATATATATATATATATATATATATATATATATATATATATATATATATATATATATATATATATATATATATATATATATATATATATATATATATATATATTATTGTCAGTTGTTGCCATTTAATTAGGTAATAATTTATGAGTCTGGATGAATTTTTGAATGTAAATTACTTAAGTGTTATTTTTGTTTTGTTAGCTTGTTTGCTCCTCTCCGGTGGTTCGCTCTTTTTATAATTTTACTAATGCCAGTTGTCTTTTTCATATATGGTGCTGAGTGGGTGTGAGGCCTTCCCAGTACATTCCATTCTCCCCACTCCCCACAGCCCTGGGTGGACGAGGGTCTTATATTTATCCTACAAGAGTAGGAGTTAGTTACGTTTTGGACCTCTGCCTGGGCATTTGGTTGGCTTTTGGACTGCTGCTTGACTTGTTTTGAGGATCTGTACACCCGTCAATACATTGTGGATCCTTTTCCCTCTGCAGCTTAAGATCTTCGGATAATTCTACCATACCCTTGGTCCAGTTACCAAAGCCAAGGGGACCTCACTGTCCTACGGTAGGGTATTTATAACCCTTTTATGTAATACAGACGTCTTCTTGTTGAGATCACGGCACTTTAATCCAGTTTTGGGCCCTAACACCCTACTGCCTTGATTTATCCTCCAGACGTGGAGAGTGACGGTCTTTCAAGAGGAGCCACAGAAAACTATAAACAAAAGTTGTTAGGGATATTAGATTGTATTCGTTAGGATATTCTCTCTTCTTTGCTTTTCTCTTCCTGTCTGGGTCCTCCTTTTGTGTTTGAATGAGTTATTTTTCTATCATTAATTGGGTAAGTGGTTGTTGATATTAAGTATAATTGATATTCATATTATTTTTGTATCTGAAGAGGTTCAGGTATTATTTCTGACTTATATTAATGTATTAAAATTAAGGATTTTTCTTAGTATTTTCTTTGCCCCTTGAATTGATTTTTGCACACGGCTAAGAGGTTGAGATACTATTCCACCAATTGTGGATTTAGTATTGTGTTGGTGAATACTTGTTGATTTATTATATTTGGATATAGTGTGGTGGTTAATCAAGCCATCACAAGTGGCGACCGTTTTGACAGGATTTTCCGTTCCTGTGTATTCACTGGTGTGTGCAAAATTGATTCTTGGGGTTTAGTTTTTTAGGCAGCATATTTTCACCTCCTCGCGTTTTTTGTGTATTGCTTTTTGTGAATAGGTGTTCATTATGTCGGTTGTTGATGTATTAGAACTCCTTAGTGGAGAGGGGGTGGCAAGAGAGGCTTGCAGAGTTGAATAGGGATGACTTGATAATTGTAGCGCAGCATTTTGAATTGGAATATGAGGCGTCAATAAGAAAGGGTGTATTGTTATTGCAAATTTATGAATATATAAAAACTGTAAAGGCTGGTGGGGAACAAGAAGTGAAATCTGAAAAAGGTGGTGTGGTATCTGTAGAAATTTTGGATAGGCAAATTGCTTTGAGGAATGTGGATTTGGAAATAGAAAAGTTTAAGGCAGAGGAAAGGGAAAGGAGAGGCAGCATGAGATTGCCATGAGAGGTGCAGGTCCTTCTTCCCCTCCCACTTCTCCAAATAGGTCTGTAACGCCTGCTATTAATTTAGCGCAGGCTCTCAAATTTGTACCTCAATTTGAGGAAAATAATGTGGCTGAATTTTTTGTATCTTTCGAAAGAATAGCAGCAAGGTTGAGGGCCCCAAGAATATTGGACCACTCTTATTCAAAGTAAATTGGTGGGAAGGGCCCAAAAGGTCTATGTAACTTTAGAGGAGGATCTTTCATCAGATTATGAGAGTGTGAAGGCCATTGTCTTAAAGGCGTATGAACTGGTCCCCAAGCCTATAGGCAACGCTTCAGGAACTTACAAAAATGTAGGGAGCAAACGTTTGTAGAATTTGCAAGGTCTAAAGAACAATATGCTAGTGATTGGCTTAAGTCCAAAGAGGTGGTTGATTTTGATAAATTAAAGGAATTGATGTTGGTGGAAGAGTTTAAGAGGTGTGTACCGGATAAATTGAAGGTCCACCTTGAAGAGTTAAAACTCGATACCATTCAGAAGTAGCCATCGCTAGTGATGAGTATTATCTATCTCATAAACATGAGTTAGAAGGT
Source organism: Macrobrachium rosenbergii (assembly GCF_040412425.1). Classification (NCBI taxonomy): domain Eukaryota; kingdom Metazoa; phylum Arthropoda; class Malacostraca; order Decapoda; family Palaemonidae; genus Macrobrachium; species Macrobrachium rosenbergii. The sequence goes on along the minus strand of NC_089785.1, from coordinate 7,582,368 downwards.
GTAACAATAAATGTCAAGTCTAGTTGGGTTAGAACAGGCAGGAATAATAATTGTAACAATAATAACATTGGTAAGAGGTTTTAATAGAGGCAATTATGGAAGTAACCATCAGGGTAACCATCAGGGTAATAACTATCAGAGTAATACTAATAACAATAATAATAATTTTTCTCCTAACAGAGGTTATAGGAAACCTTATGGATATAATCCAGAAAAGTTGAAGGCACTAACGTGTTTCTTTTGCTGCCTCTCGTTCGTGGATGACTATGATAGGTGATTGGTGGGTGGTGAACGATTTTAAGCATCGGCGCCTCCTGTTGTCAGTTCCGTTTTTTTACTTTTAGAAACATGTATTTTCATTCAGTTGGCTGAAGAGGACCGTTGTGCAGGCGGCCGAAAGCTCCCTTTTAACCATTTTTGTATTTTGGAAAATACAGTCGCTCACATACATTACTGTGGCTTTTTAATAAAATCAAATATACTCTCATGTCTCTTATTCGCTATAAATCAAATATACTCTCAAGTCTCTTAATCGCTATAAAAACTATCCATTTACCACGAAACGAGAATGCTTCGGACCCCTCCCTCTCTCCCTCCCTCCGTGCTGAAATAAAATAGGAAACAAATACAAACTCTCCATAATTATCTTCTCTCATTTCAGTGCATGACGCATTTTGGTATTTATGGCAGAAGCTTCTCATTTATAAGTGTTTTTCCGCGTACCAAAATATATTTACACGGACAGAAACGCATCACCCTGAACGCCACATTACTCAAATATAAAGGATTTTGCGATTCGCATAAATATTACATCCACAGCGGAAAAAATAACACGGAAGCAAAGAGATATAAATTACAAAATCATTTTACGAATGTGCAATAAATTTACCCTCTATTAAAACAGTCGTAGTTCAGCTGCAGTGCTGCAAATTAATTTAGTATTAATTCCTGAATTAAAATTATCCGTATTAATATGACTTGATCGCCATGCAAATGGGTATGGTCAAAGGGAACGACCTCTTGTAAAAGGGTTTCGTCATCACGGGTATTTAAAAAAGATTATTTACGGTAAATCTTTAATAGCTAAAACAGAAATAGAGACCAGTAATTATTATTTTGGCAAAAAACAATCACTCAAATTCCTGAACTACATAGTAAATGAATTTGGTCTCTCGTTTACAAATACAGAATAATCAAGAGCGTAAATGAGTACAGTGTTGACCTTCCTTAACTAAATACAACCAAAACATTTAGAAAACGGAACGAATACAAGACAGAACAAATAATACGTCTGTAAACAAACCACGAATAAACAGCATTGGGAAATAACGTATATTATTTTAAAGGCAAATATAATAGCTTCATTGGGTTGCGTCCACACTACAGGAAACATGCCATACACACATATCAGGAAGTTGTTGTATACACGTCACAAACAAGTTAAAAACAAGTCAACGGCTGGAAGTGGAGAGCGAGCCATTGGGAAATGCGGGATAACGCCCGGAGCTGTGGTTAGAACCACTAAGTTGTGGACATGTATTCAACTTGCCCGTGATGTGTGCGTGATAAGTTACCGACGTGTGTTCAAAAGACTCAGCGAAACAGGAAATCGTATTTTTAATCAGTCATTAAAATTCATCAGTTCTTCCCTTTCTTCTCTTCTGTAACTTCTTTGGGACTGGGCTAGAATAGTGTAGTAGGTTTACTCACACTCAAATTCATATGAAGCTATAGTACAAGTCTGGCTATATTCGACGAGTTATATGCACACAAAGCACAAGAGCAGCTGGCTCAACATCAACAATAACGGAACATCAAAACGGCGCAGAAATATTTGATAATTTCTTTGGCGCCGACGGCCTTCGCAGCCAGATTGCTTTTTCATGGATGGCATGCTGTAGAATGATAAAAATGGAACGTCACTGAATTATGAAAACAAAAAAATAAAACCTAGTGACAAATACGATAAGACCTACCCGAACCAAGGTAAAAGAAGTGACTAAAAATAAAAAAAAAAAAAGTAAGAGATAAAAAAAAAAAAAAAGAGTACAATGCACAGGCAGGCTATTATTCAATGAGGGAACATTGATTATTACTGAATTGGATTCCAAGGCAGTTATCTCTTCTCTATGTTGAGTCTTTAGGGTCAGCAATTGCAGGTCACACATTGACTAACGACTTCAAAGTCATCGCCTCCACTCACAGTAGAGAAGAATGAACTGAAGTTAGAATCCATTTTAGTAATAATATCGTTCTCTCAATGAATGCAGACGGCTTCTACATTTTTTTAAATTGTGTAATTACCTGCTTATTTACATTGTGTTCTCTTGGACGCTTCCTTATCTCCTTTTCTTTTTTAATTCTTGAATACTTTTATCTTAGTTTGAGTCAGTATCTTATCATATTATCACTGGTCTGTATTATTATTTTCATTTCCAGTGTCGTTCCTTCTTGTGTATTTTTCCTGAGTATTTCAGTCTTGAAAAGTGCGAATATCCTCCTCTATTTTTCTGCTGCGGGACTCCCGGCGTTCATTAATTCCTGCCAAAGGAAAATCTTAAACTCCAGAAATAGCAGCGAGTTCATTCTATTTCTTTGTAACTCTGACGGGACTGTTTCATCTGTCATTTTGACTCTTTTATTTTCCCTTTTTATTTCCTTTTTTTAAGTAATGGGGCCAAAGTTTAAAATGTTTTGGTTTCTATTACAACTCGCAGAGGAAAAAAGCAATGGTAATCTAAGACGCGGCCTCTGATTAGATGGTAGACCAGGTTTGCGAACCTTGTTTAGCGTGTCAATCTCTCTCTCTCTCTCTCTCTCTCTCTCTCTCTCTCTCTCTCTCTCTCTCTCTCTCTCTCATGCTCACAGACATTCACGTTACCATCTGAAAGCACGGTACTGTAAGTAAAGACATAATTTTTATCTTTCATCAGTGTTTATAGCCATATGTTGAATAGTTCTAAATGTAGAAAAAACAGATTGTTTATTTTCTCTAACTATTCATTACATTATGGGTTAGACATAAAAAATAAGTCATATTACTCCTATTTATGATAAATAAGTTCCCCATCTATAACACCTGAAATTAGTCAGAAAAACTGCAAAACATAAAAGTGAATACATTGGCTAAAATTAAATGACAGTCCACAGAATTGCAGAGAGGTCACTTTTAGGACTGAAACCCATCCCCAGCCGAGATGTCACAGTTGAGAAACTACAAGATTTTAGTTCTCATATGATCTCCTGCCCCTTCACTATATATATATATATATATATATATATATATATATATATATATATATATATATATATATATATATATATATATATATATATACATATACTGTGTATATATATATATATATATATATATATATATATATATATATATATATATATATATATATATATATATATATATATATATATATATATATATACTGTATATATATATATATATATATATATATATATATATATATATATATATATATATATATATATACTGTATATATATATATATATATATATATATATATATATATATATATATATATATATGGCCAAGTGTTAATGAGCAAGTTGGTCAGAGCTAAGAGTGTGAGTGTTAGGTTAGGCTGAGAAAAAGTTAAGTATACACTTAGTTTTACCACACCACTGAGCTGATTAACAGCTCTCCTAGGACTGGCCTGAAGGATAGACCTATTTTACGTGGCTAAGAACCAATTGGTTACTTAGCAACGGGACCACAACTTATTGTGGAATCCGAACCACATTATGGCGAGAAATTAATTTCTATCACCAGAAATAAATTCCTCTAATTCTTCATTAGCCGGCCGGAGACTCCAACTCAGGCCTAGCTGGTGCTAGCCCCACAACTCTACCTACTCTCCAACGAGGAACTGGTTGGGCTGAGAGATGTCGGGCAAGTGAGGTGGAGCAGTTGTCATTTAGTGAAAATCTCAAGAATTGTTAGTCAAAGAGTGTGTGGAGGAAATGAGCGTGGCAGGAAAGAAAGTGTGAGGACTGTGGTGACAAGAACGAAGAGAGGTTTCTACTGGGTTTGAAAAAGTGAGTAACTTAATTTAAGGTAGAAGAAAGGGTTCGTCGTTCTGGGTAATCTGAATGTAAAGGTTAATGACAGAGGAGATAGAATGCTTAATAGATACTGGGTATCTGGTATAACTGAAAAGAAGAAAGTCTTATAAAACAAGTTCTGAAAACGTTTGATGAGGGGGAATATGTGGTTTCAAAAGAAGGAGACTAACGTGTACTTCAGGTAGATAAGGGAAATAAAGATTTTGTTACATTATGTGATAGGAAGGAAAAGATTTTTGATACACTATGTGACAGTGTGAGTCACATAAAAAAAAGGTCGATGGTTGTAAAGGAGAGAAGGTGAGTGACTGGAACGTCTATCTGGCCTATGCCTGGTTGAAGCGGATGTTTGAAAGTGAAAGGAGTGATAATCTAGAAAAGAAAATGTATAAAAAAAAGTTTTAGTTGAGAAAAAAAACACCAGAAAAGTTTTTAATGTAATCAGAACAAATGAGTTTGGTGAAAAAGAATGAGAATGACATACAAACACATGCATGAAAAACAGGCTAGTTTAATTACAGATACTCTAGTGCTAGATTTGTAAGGATCATTTTTAAAAAGTCAACGATGGGTTCAAAAGTCACCAAGGGTGATTTTAGACATTTTGGAAGGATGAACACAAAACGTATATAGTAAAAAATAAATTAAGAGGAAATGTACAGTATTATGGTTATGTAAACAGTTAATTGATTATCAAAATACGGATTTATGACGAAAGCAGAAGTAACAATATTCTGATTAAGAAAAAAACTATGAAACGAATATTAAAACTATATTCCTCCCCAATCTTCTATTTCACGAATTCGGAAAGTAAATATGTAGCCTGGAAAATTGCCAGGAAAACTTTCTATTGCCTTACATGCTCTAGGTTTCATGTTAAGAGGTTCATTTCTACGGTTGTTAATTTAGAAATTAACAAAAAGCCGCCATATAAAATATCAATAAACTTTCAGTTACAGAAATCGTGTATTGTTCATGTTTACAAAGACCTCATTTTCTATTTTTAATCAGTTTTAAAGACTCAACCTATCTGTTCCCACGACTTCAATACCAAATTCGACCCGTAATGGGGAAAGATAGGCCACGGCCAGATTGGGCATGAATGCCAAGGCTTATCTGTACTTGCCTCTTCAACGGGAAAGTTTGTGAACAAATCTTCAGAGGGAGGTCATCGCCTCCTTCAACTGCTTTTCAACGAAGGCTGAGAAACATGAACAGATGGTGGCTGTCATTCTTCACTAAAATGTTATACTGCAAAGCCAAAAATTAATTTCATTTTATTGTGTGAAATTTAATATAAAAACAGAAAAATTACGATGTAGGAATTGTAGCTGAGTTTTAAAATTTTTAATCTAAGTTTTCTTTTTTCTGGAATTCCACATAGATAAGAAATTTTCTTCGACATGCGACTCGCAGTATGATAAATGGATTGACAGAAAAATAGACTGCTTGAGAGATGGATACACAGATAGACAGACAAGACATTTCAACTTGCTACTCTTTCTTTACCTCCTTGAAGACAAAAATAAACCTCTTTTTGCCAGAGGAGAAGAATTATCTGACCAAATCATTCCCAAGTTACCCATCATAAAAGTCGAGTGAAAAAGCGAAACTCTCCAGTAATACGAGAACAGCACCTGACTCCTCTCTCAGCTATCACTAGTCGTCCCAAGCACGCCATTACGCAATCGTGAACAAATTCTTCTTTTTGGAGCCTCCAAAATATAAATTCTGTGCGGGAACACAGATTTGCTACTCAGTTTTGCCATTATGTAAAACTTCAGGGTTTCAAGTTGCTAGTTTTTCCATCTTTTTTCTTTTGGAGAGAGAGAGAGAGAGAGAGAGAGAGAGAGAGAGAGAGAGAGAGAATGTAATAACATAACACTAATTCACCTGGTGCATATTTTTGCATCATAATTCCTTTCAGAAATCATCAAATTTATCTTTCGTTCGCTCTCTTATAAGAAATCGCAATTACGGTATTTTGGGCTTTCTGCCACCTGCCTACCATCTCCCCCGCCCCCCGCCCTTCACACAAGGCCCTCTAACCCCCTTCCAAAAATTTGCCAGCCCAATTTGGCCTCTCGAGTTCGTTAAAGCAAAGGTGGTATATTGATCATTTGATTAATTTCCTAACCCGCGTTGACAGTTCTATTACTGTCAAAAGAAGGTTTATATTTATGTTGATTACGCTGTAGACCTGTAACAAATATTTATAGGCAAATTAAGGCTTAATTTCACTGATAATGAACTTACTATTTATACAAGGGGTTGTATAAGGGTATATTTGTACAATGTATACTGTACAACATATCTTTTTGAATGAAGTGAAAGAATGCTTTTGTCAGAACATTTACTTAATGTCGTTTTACTTGGCATGGCAAATTTTTAGGCAGTAAAACCTCACTAGGAATATATGCTATCGAATACCACAAAAAATAAAAGTCAACCTGAATCCCTTTGCTGGGCTCTGAAGCCAATATTTACGTCATTAAAGTTGTTTTTACGACTGAGTTTAAAAATTGCTCAAAAGAGTTTCAAGTTGTGGCTCAATTTGGCGGTTTGATGCAGATGAAATATGCGTTTACCTTACGTAAGCAGATTTACCGTAATCTTTAAACTCTGCCGTAATTCAAATGAACAAGTGGGCTTTGATGTTGATGAAAAATATATAACTTTATTTGAAAAATTTTTTTCGTAATTTAAAAACTTAATAGTGATTCTTAATGTAGAAGTGGGCTTCAATTTTAAAACTTTGCTCATTTCGAAATGAAGGCATTTAATTTACACTCCTCTCCTTATTTTCCAGAGCCCCCCATGCCATCTGCAGTTTCGTTTTCTAAAACGAAGGGTGATGCACATTTTCGTTTAAAGATATTTCGCTAAACTGACACTTCAACAAAAGAAAGCGACGCAGTCCCGACATTTCGACGCATTCAAATTTCGTATTTCGACGGACTGAAGTTTCGTCAAGTATTTTAATCGAAATGACATGGACTCGATAAGACACTGCCGATAACATTTTTGTTAGCGGGTATGTGGTCAAATGGAGGTGTTCAAATATTCTTAAAAATGTTTCGTTTCTAAAACTCATTTTTTCCAAGGAAAGGAGAAATTAAAATGCGGTAAAACCTTAAACGGCAATGTGTCTCGACATTAATTTTAGAAAACGGAACGGCAATTGGCACGTTCATTTCGAACAGAGCAAAACTTTAAAATTGAAGCCCACGTCTACATTTTGATGTGCACTGAATACAAATGGAATTCTGACTTTAATCAATTAATATAAATTAGGTAAAACATGTTCTGTGCTTTTCTGACGCCTTGCATCTCTCATTACCAACGATAACGAAACATATGGCAGAGAAGAGCGTCAGTTACAATCATCTGCCAGAACGCCTGAGAAAGTCTGAATTGGCCGGTTGGTTGAGAAAGTAAGAAGAAAGTAACACAAACGAAAAACTATTACTAGTTTTATTATTCAGGCGATGATCTTTATTCATATGGAACGAGGCAGCAGTGACCATTGACTTGAAATTAAAGCTTCCAAAGAATATGATTCTCTTTTGAAAGAAATAAAAGATAATTGGAAATACAGAAAGAACAAATCAGTTCTTAGAAAAGAAAAATAAATAAAAATATTAATAAGCAAATAGATCGAATTGTAAGTAAATTTTCAAGTATCAGGAGAATTACCACATGGCAGTAATGCATTGTATCTTCGCTTGAAGTTTTGAGGTTCCAGTTGCACAACATCCTCCGAAGGGAGACTTTAACAGTCCAGCGGTGTGAGGAATAGAGGGCCTCCGTAACTGAGAACTTAGACAGCGAGGCACATTTACTACATATTAGTGCTGCTGTTCGGCAAATCTGGTCGCTCTCGGCAGGAAAGGAGGATCAAGGATCAAATGTAAACGTAAAAGATCTTTGTTGAAATATATGCTTGCATACCGTCTTTGATAACTTCGTTAAAATAGTTAAGGACTCAATTAGCAACAGATGTTTTTCTCAGGGAGGGCGGGACTATAGAAAAAACATTATGGAACTCCAGGACACTGTTAACTATTCACATTCCGAGAAATACATCAGATGTAGACCAAATACAAGAACGATGTTGAGACTTACAAAAGGTTTCCATGAACTTAAGAAGCCACAACAGGAGCACCGTCGCGTCCTCGAGGTTTCCAACTTATATTCAACATCTGTGTTATCATTGAGCTTCTACAAGTGTACTTGATGTATTCTGATGTATGAATTTATCAGTTCTGGCGGTGTCCAAATATTCCCTTCGTCCCTCTTCGTCAATACCACTTCAGCACAATCACTTATTTAGCAATGATACAGATCAAGCTTTGCAGAACCTTAGTAGCACCAAGGAAGCCTTCCACCTTTTTAATCTTGTATATATCTCATAAAATATATTCTTTGAGATAAGACCGTCACCCACTCTTCTACGACAACCTAAAGGTTAAAGTTTTGTTCCCGCTTCTTCTGGGACAAGGAACGAAGAGAAACTGGTTCGGAACCTGCAGGAATTGGGAGGAGGAGGAATGATCAGACTCGATCCCCACGATGAAAAAGGCTAAATAACTGCAGAGAACAGAGCCTTCCTACATCTCCCGGGTGGCACTTGAAGAAAGTAACTATTACTCAATTACCCTTTTGGCAGCTGGGACAATTAGATTACGTTACTCTCGGCTCTGCTCCAGGTCTAATGGATCCCTCTCTCGACTGAGGGACGCTGTCATTTTTTACAATGATTAATGAAAGGTAGCTTTCATCTCGTGAAGAAAAAGGCGTTTTTAGAGTTCAGTACAGAAAATAAGCCAATGAAGTGCTCGAAAGAATTCACCTTTGCTCTTTCTACCTGGCAGACACCAATTTATACTCCGAGAGGTGACAAATATGTTGACGTGGAATCGCTCTACACAATAGCTACTATTAAAATGTTTGAATTCGGTATAATGGACTACTTAATATTTACTAACCTTTTTCCGTTACAGCTACGATTTCTCGCAAAGACGACGAGAGAAATTCTTAGAAATTGCCTCGGGATTTTATAAATTTGCAACGAAATAAAATATTTCATGACCGAACAAGTCAGTCAGTTCTCTCCGTCTCGTTTGCCCACACAGACTCATAAACATTCGCTATCTTTTTGGTTAGATGTGCAAAGTTATTCGGGAAGAGTAGATGGAATTTGAAGAGAAGCTACAAGCAAGTTCTTTAGTGCTAAATGCAGAAAAAGGAACTGACTACGGGGAGCAGTGCAATATGGGTATCATAGTGTTCTATCTTTCAACTAGTGATGTCTCTGAAGAAATAAAAGGTAACTTCATATAAAAATGCATCATAGATGAGATGGCTGTAAGGGATCAGAGAACTAATGCTTGTGATATGTATACAAAAGTGGGTGGAAATAAAGGTTTGGAGGCTATAGTGGCCAAGGAAGACCTTGGAGAGACTGCAAACGAAAAGGAGGAGAGTTATTGGTTTTTTTACTACAAATAACTTGGTGGTTGAAGGTAATCTTTCTCAAAAATGGATGTCTATGAAAATACTTTGATTGCCCCTGAGGTCAGTTTAAGAAACCAAGTAGATCATACAGCCATTAAATGATAGAGAAAAAGAACACAAAGGAATGTTAGGAGAGGTACAGATGTCGGCTGTGATCACTAACCAGTTACGACATAAATAAAGCTGAAATCAAAAGAACCCGACAAAAATGACCGAGTTCCTAAGTTCAATGCAATTCAGTGTTTTTTTTAAAGATGAACACCGACAGGCTTTTGGACTTGAATATCAAAATGAATTTACGGTCCTACAAACCGTATCAAAGGAGGACCAGACGATGAATGAGGATATTTTGACCTTCAGAATTTATATAAATCTGATGGAAAAGTTCACAAAATGATGTTTTACGAGACTACAATTAATTTCCTTAAATGCAAGAGTAAAGGTTTTCTCATCAAGTAAAGAAATGTCTTGCAAGGATGTGCGTCCAACACGGCAATACGTAAGTCTTTCTTTTTTACTTTTGAATTAGAAATTAAATTCATTTTCTACGAATACATCTTTCTCATTTTACATTTTCAAACAGACGTGCCACAGCAATGTCTACACCAAAAATAAAAATAAATGAATAAAAACTGTCGGGGTGTTTGTATATAAATTAATGTTTTCTATTTATAGGCCTATGTCTTATTTCGAGCAGAACGTAGTTTTGGAACATGAAAATAAGCAAGAAACTTTCTGAAAAGAGGATCTTCGTCGCTTGCGTTAAAAAAATGGAAAAATGCCTGAAGAAAATACGTAAAAGTTTTCAGTTTGAAAATGTCTTAAATCCGCGACCTTCAGGTAGTGATTTAACGTTTTTAAAGATGACCCTTAGCAGCTGAAGATCTCGTTCTAATTTTGTTTGATAAAATAAAAAATAAAAAAAAAAAATCAACAGGGGGGTCAATTTGAAAAGAGGATGAGTTATGGGTTTTCCCTACTTTCTGAGGCCGGACACACGAGTAAAACTGTAAACCATAGACTACAGTAGGACAGGCGATAATGTCATGAAAACGAAAAATGAGGACAAAAACAATGGCTTAAATTGACTCCTGCAGACCCCATAGTATTACATCTCAGTTTGAAAATGAATCTTGATGTGATTCTATCTCCAACCACCTAAATAATATAACATTAAACAGTTAACGGTAAATACTGAACAAATACTGACCAATAAGGCAAAGCATTGAAACCAAGAAGGAGGGAAGAGTAGGCCATTTCCAGAAGACCATTTGTTTTAAATTGTTTTCCCTCGCGGCATTACCACATATCTCAACCTTTTTTTAGGAATTATCGACAAGAATATTATAACTTTTCGCACCTTTTCTGTTAAGACATAACGACATCCATTTTTCACTTCTCACCTCTATTCCTGTACTTTGAATATGCGAGTATTTAATTATATGTTCTGCAGAAGGTATCAGTAAGATGATTTGATTTTCAATTATGGAACGACCATCTGTTTCTGGTGTACACACACACACACACATTTAAACGCACACAAAAAACAATACATACATTATATATATATATATATATATATATATATATATATATATATATATATATATATATATATATATATATATATATATATATATATATATATATATATATATTTATATTTGTGTGTGTGTGTATAATACTCCTGAATAATTAAATAACTGGGGAAACTGGTGATAATCCTATCCGATGTCATTAATTTTCATTCAAAAGGAACTAAGCGTTTAAAACTACCAAAATAGTTAAATAATGAAATGAATAAAGTATTTTCGATATTTATTTCTGCGTTAACTTATGCTTTTCAGAACCATAAAATTTAACATATGACACATTTCCGATCTAATAAAAAATTACTTTTGTCTGGAACTGTTATTACAGAAGGAACTTGAAATATTTATCGAATATAAAGTTATTATTTCATCCCAGCTTTAAAAGCCAATTGGCTCCAGTTTCTATACAGGAATTAACTCCGCCCAAAGTACATAATTGCCTTCGTCATCAGATTACCTAGTTCTTGTATCGACTCTAAAGTTGTTGGAGGAAAGCTTCTACAACACTACTGTCTCATCTCGATGTCACTTCTAATAAATTTAGTTCACCTTGCTGACAATAGAACGGATGAAATATTTGCATGTTTAAGTCAGAATGGTACTCTAAACTGGTAACTGTTTTTATTCAACCATACCCTTTACTGCTCTTGTTTCTTCAAGAAATCATCTTGACATCGATCAGTGTATCAGAGGATGAATATTGATTCTAGTATACGGAAAAGACCACTGAAGTCCACTAAATTATGTTTTATAAGAATTAAATTAATTTCCTGAATGGAAACGCGAAGTTTTACTCATCATGTATAAGAAAAATCTTGCGACGATGAGCGTCCAACAAGGGAATAAATACGTCGTTCTTTTTTATTCTTAATTAGAAATTAAATTCATTTTCTACGTATACTTCTTCTCATTACACATTCCAAAACAGAGGGTCAAAACACTAACTACTGTAAAAAAAAAAAATGTCCAGGGTGCTTATATGTAATTTAATGTTGAGTTTTTCACAGGCCTATTTCTGATTTTGAGCAGAACCTTGACCTCTGGAACACGAAAATAAGGATAGGAACTAAAGTGAGGAGTCATGAGCAACAAGGGTCCCTTGTCTCAAAAAAAAAAAAAATGCAGAAAATGCGTTAAAAGTTTTTCAGAGTCTGAAAATGCCGTAAGCCCATTATTTCTAAAGGAACTGGGTTAATACATATTTTAAAAGATGGCCCTTAGAAACAGAAGATTACTCTCCAAGTTTTTGTTTAATAAAAAGAAAATTACGGAAAAATTATAAGGGGTCAATTTCAACAGTGGGCGAGTTGTAAGTTTCCCAAATTTGAACGGATTGTCAACACGTTTTCTGCTTTTTCGTACCCAGATATAAAGCTATAGTGTTATTAAGACACGCGACAACTTCATGGAAATGAAAAATAATGAGAATGCAATGATTTACATGACTCATGCAAACCCCTTAGAACTATCTACGAAATAGAAAATAATTGTCCATAAGCCCCTTCAAGAGACTATTGTTTGTCGTTATAGGCCTCCCATGGAATGCCTATCAGAAAATACTGCTGTATATTTAAGCGAGTGATAAGTGAAGAAAAGTGAAAAAAAAGGAAAATTAACGTATCAACAGTGAAGAAAAGGCGCTTTTTTACACTTCTTAAATATTCTTCAATCCAATTTAACAGAATGGTGACAATTTCCAGTGGTAATAAAGAAAAATTTTAAATTCGATCAAACTTTTCATTAAAAAAATAAAAACAATGAAAGAAAGCCAGACATCTAATCAAAAACAACTATCAAAACTGTATTACGAATACCTAAAAAGAACAAAGTGCAACAATGCACAAGAGGAAAACAAAAGTTGTTAAACATATACAATGCCAAGTAACAACCTAATAATAAGCATGACTACTTCCAAAACTTGTTTTCATAAAAAAATAAAATATTAGCATATATTTCAGAAAATATGGCTGCTACAATTTTAAAGGACACATATATGCATTTCATAGCTTCAATGCTTTAAGATGTGATGGAAGAATTTTTGGAGTCAGATGGAACTAGGTCGAGAGACTCGAGGTAAAATCTTTGTATTCAGCAAATAGTTTGATTCCTCAGCTATCTGCGTGAGAACCTCAACAATATTGGCAGTCAGGTGATCTCCGAAGCGTTATGTATATTCGTGAGTACGTGCGTTAATTTGATGTAGATTATGCCAAAATCTGCCCTAAAAGTAAGTTTGATCGTTCATTAACGTGATAGAACTGCAGTTGTCTAGACGTAGCTTTGGAGAGGATCCAGGCTTTTAGATCGGCAGATAAGGTAGAGTTTGAAATCTCTGTTTTTATGGGAGGAAATTGAACTTGTGATTTTTACCATGATTTTCTGATCATTATGAACTTTTGAACTGGTGTGGGAGATTTAATATGAATATTCATACCTCTTTTATATTATTCTTTTGTTATGTTACGTTTGCCATATCTTGGCTATGCATTTTACACTTTCCGTTATTGTGTTTTGCATTTCATATATTTTTGGGAGTTTTCTATCATGTTTAATTCTTCCAACAGATGTCTGTGGACAGTGTGGACTGGTTCGAATAACACGTGGTAGACTGTTTTTTTTTTACATGACTTTAGTTATTGATTTGGGGAGTATGTGTGATTTTGGATATTTTCAGGCTATTAGCCATAGTGAGACTTCTTTAATCAGAAGTGTTTTGCAGTGCAGAGTTTAGTTATCTGACTCGATAATTCATTTATTATGCATTTTAATCTTTGCTTTGTTTTATTCATTTCTTGTTGGGTTATTTGAATAATAAACCTATTTTTGTAGAAACTATTGTGTTTCTTTAAATAGTCCATTTAATTGCTTGGTGAGAATGGTGAGATTCGGGTGGGTGAACTTCGGAAAACGATGAGAGAGAGAGAGAGAGGCGATACACGGTGAGAGAGAGAGAGGGAGAGAGAGAGGAGGAGAAAAAAAAAAAGGGATGCAAGTGTTATCATGAGCGAACCTTCATACGCCTTTTTCCTGAAGAAAGATCGTAGAGCACGTTACGTACACTTTCAAAAAAGTGTTAATTCTGTCCTTGTTACACATATTAGCACTCACCAAAACCGAGACGGCCCACAAAATCCTGAAAATGAAAAAAAAAGAATATTAATATTAATCATATTATTAATGTTGGTCGTTGCGTCACTACTCTGTTTTTACTGTCTTGCTTTCTTTCTCTCTTTAAGACATTTAGCATAATGACGTGATCACAAGACTTGAGTCGTTTCCATATTATTTATCAAAGCGAGGGTCGACAACAGAGGGTCCGAAGCAGAGAGAAGGCACTAGGATGGCATGGGACGTCCTTGGCATAATCCAAGAAGCCTCACCAGGGCCTTGTCGAGGTTTACCTTGACCCCCCTCTCGCCCTTGCCTTCGAACCATTCCTTGAAGTTAGGATGGAAATATGGTAGGAGTAGGTTTCAATTTCCTCAGAGCCATGTCCACTACGAGTTTCGTCCCACAAAAACCTGTTCCCTTTTTGCACATTCGTATCAAAGATGCAGTAATTTTATACTCAAAGTTTCGTTTTATAGTATGCAACACCCATGCAATGGGCTTTACATATTTTGGGTCCTCCTGTTTACCTCTGTCTGCTAACGAGGTTTGAGCAATCTTGGTCTTTGCTGTGTGCTCCTCCTCCTCCTCCTCCTCCTTTCTTTCTTTCTTTAAATCTGCTGAAAACCCGTATGGAATGAGGCAGTAAACTATAAACCTATGAGAGCTCCAAATTATCTTGCAGAGAGAGGCAAGTTATAGGAAACGGTGATCAACAGACCAATATGAGAGAATAGAAAATAAAACCGATGCCCCTGAAACTCAGGAGATCACAGAAAAAAGCAGGGATGAATTTGCTCACCGCTTAAACATTTGGAGGTCAATATATTCCACATCTGCACTAGGCAAACAATTCCCTATTTTAATTATAGCCAAGTTAAAACTCCTAGCAAAGTGCAGCTGCTTTAGTTCACCAATAACATCATTCCCGCCCTCAGCCTACTCAGCATTATTTTGGTTAGCCATTTCCTCAGAGGTAGAGCATGTGTCCATCTTAGTGCGCCTGACACGCATTCTTCACATCACTGTAGCATGTCAGGAACAGCCCATCAATGGTACCTCCAGCCTCCAGGTAACTTTGGTGCACTGCACCATCTATGACTAATGGCTCGCACTGACAGGCAAAATTCTCACGCATTCTTTAACGCACTGCACTTTTATCCCATTACTGTGTTAGCAGACTCTGTTTTTCCTCTCTTATCCAAAGTAAGAGTGACTGCTAGGAGTGATTTTCTTATTTCAATGAGGTTTTCTCTCTCTTTTCCGCAGTTCCTCTCACTGTAAGGAATCAAGCCTTTGTAACTCACCTCAACTTTTGATGTGAAAACTTTACACTGAAATTAAAACGCACTGGCCATCCGTCCCGTAGTGCCGCCCTTCCTTTCACTGACACTTCGTGATGCAATCCTGGAGGTGTGCATTTTGCACACTGGTCCTAAGTGCTAACATTTTCAAATTCTCTAGATTAATGCCTCCTCTCCCACATTTCAACAAACCTATATTCACGGCTGTGTTCTCCGTTTCCAGCTTATCTAAAACTACTCATCTACTGTCATAATTTCGTATAGTGGCCCCCATAATGATCGGAATATTTGAATATTTTAAAACTTCACAGTCAGGTGAACATAATGTTAGATAAATAACATAATTTTCAGTCTTCCACCTAATGCATCTCACTGGCCATCGCAGGGAAGCACAAAAAGGTATGCTCGCCAAAAAAAAGGCTTAAAAAAGGAGAGAGATAAAGAAAGAAAAGATACAGGCCTTGTCCACCAGTCTTCCACGAAAAATAAAACTTCCACTGAGAACACACAAGATACATTATTAATCAAGAAAAGAACTTTTAAGAAGGTTTATGATAAGTTTTACACGGTCTTACATAGACAACGTGTCCTGGGCGAGGAACCAGGCAGGAAAATCTTCAAAGCAAGAATAAAAATAAAAAACATGAAAAAAGTCGATGAAGACAAGTAGAGACGTACAGAGACAGGCAAACAGATAGACAGAAGGCAATATTTTTAAAAACTGCTTCAGTACACACACACAAATATATATATATATATATATATATATATATATATATATATATATATATATATATATATATACTGTATATATACATATACACACACACACACACACACACATATATATATATATATATATATATATATATATATATATATATATATATATATATATATATATATATATATATATATATATATATATATATATATATATATATACATACACACACACATATATATATATGTTTGTGTAAATACAAACCCTTTTAGTTTGTATTTACTTGTTCATTTATATTTCGTTAGTATTTTGCTGAAGATTTATTATGACAATTCATTTTATTGTAATTTTATTGATTCTCATCCGTGTCAGTTTTTCAGCCTGATGATGAGGTTTTATACCTCGAAAGCTTGTAATAAAGAATGTTCTTCCTGGTCTTGTAATATTATTTATCATTAAACTAATATATATATATATATATATATATATATATATATATATATATATATATATATATATATATATATATATATATACATATATATATATATATATATATATATATATATATATATATATATATATATATATATATATAATATTACAGTCAACATGCGTAATCAGTCATTACATGTGACTGAAATTTCAGTCATCACGCGTAATGCACTTAGGGGACATTTGATCCCAGGAGCTAGTACTAAACACGGCGAAACAGTGAGTCACCTGCACTGTTTCGCCGGGTTAGTACTAGTCCCTGGGGGTCAAATGTATTTCATAAATGTTTAGTACTAGCTCCTGGGGATCAAATGTCCCTAAGTGCATTACACGTGATGACTGAAATTTCAGTCATTACACATAATGACTGATTACGCATGCTGACTGTAACATATATATATATATATATATATATATATATATATATATATATATATATATATATATATATATATATATATATATATATATATATATAAATCTACTGGTCACTTTTACCAGACACATATGTAATTCTAATAGCCACAATGCCCTCTTAACTTCTCGAATTCTTCGCGCTTTTTGGATATGCTTGTAACTACGAAGCCGAAAAATATCCAGACGGAAGAAATTGAAGAGCCTGTGAATAGCGGTCGCGAGAATCAACCCGCGTTACCATATTCAAAGGAGGTCACGTTGCCGACCTGGCTACGAAGGATAAAGTCTATCGCATCTCGTACATACATATACCTGTCGTTTTCAGATATATTTTGTTAGAGCTGGAATAGACCCATCCTCACCATCGTAGCCAAGTGGGCAATCGTTTTTATTGCTTTTGGGCTGAAATATATATGTAGAATCTACTGGTCACATTTACCAGACACATATGTAATTCTAATAGCCACAATGCCCTCTTAACTTCTCGAATTCTTCGCGCTTTTTTGGATATGCTTGTAACTACGAAGCCGAAAATTCTTCCGTCTGGATATTTTCGGCTTCGTAGTTACATGTCTGATGTTCAGTTAAATACATTCACTTTTATTCAAATATATTTTGTTGACTGTACAAACTCTCCGACTTGAATGACTCTTTCCGCTACTAAAAATTCTTTTGTACTGGAAGGCCCAGATTCAAAGTATTTATTTCATGCAGATAAAACACCCAGGACAGGTTTATAATAATTAAAAAATGTACCTTGTAATATAACTACTTTGAAATATTTCATGCTGCATTGAAATAACCGTGAAAATCTTTGCTTATGTTATGAAGAAAAATAAGGTTTTCAATTTACAAATAATTCCAGTCCTCCAGGTGACTAACTTGAAGTTTTATGAGTGCTTGTCGAGTCAGCACATACTTATACTGCTCATTGTTAAATATCATTGTGTAAGGAAGACATTGCATTACCATAAACATTCTGTATCTACCTAATCAACGTGATTAAGTTAGGATATGAATTACAAAGAATAATTTTATCTTCATATAGTGATAATGAACAACTATATATTATCTGTTCTTTTGAAGTCAATCTGAATTACAAAACTTTCATTGACTATCACATCGACCGATAGATCATGATCGAGAGAGAGAGAGAGAGAGAGAGAGAGAGAGAGAGAGAGAGAGAGAGAGAGAGACTTATTTCGCAAAAGGCCTACGATGTCTCTCTCAATCTGTCAGGAATCTGGCTATCTTAAAGTGGGAAGAAAAACAGAAACTTTTTAGAATTGGGAACACGTACCATACTCTCTCTCTCTCTCTCTCTCTCTCTCTCTCTCTCTCTCTCTCTCTCTCTCTTTTCAGTTGCCGGTGAACATGAACGCACCATGAAGGAATTCCATGAAATCTTTCTTTGGACCCATCAAAATATATTCTGTGCAGGTGTCCACTTTTGCCTCTAGGTTTTGCTCACTAAGCAAAAAAGCCAAGTGAGTCATTTCTTGAAATGTTTCCTTGGATTCTTAAATACTAGTTTATAGGGCATAAGACACAACAGACAATCCTTTCAAACTGCTAACGGAAGGATTCAATATTTAACCTTCATCAGAACTGGAAACTGCCAGGGTGAAATCTCTTCTGAAGTGGGAATTGTCAGGAAGGGATTAGTGATTGCAAATGTGTCCCGATGTCTGGAACTAAAATACAATGAATGATTCATTCACAAATTAACTGGACGATGACTAATTAGCTTTTATGATTCGTGCAGCCAAGAAATGACTGATAAACAGGTCAAATTCAGCAAGGTGAGCTTTACACGTTCTCAGATGGACTCCAGAACATTGCAGAAAATTTACGGGGATACAAACAGAGTATTGTAAGTAACCGGAGCTTATTCTCGCAAGCGCTCTTAAAGCACCAGTTGTCATCATCATTCTGAACTTACAGCTTGTGATTCTATGTTTAAAAAATCAGTTTTAATGTTCATTTTCTCAAAAGCTATCACAAACATCTTCAAAGAACTTCGGAGCATTATAGTGTGCTTTATAAAAATTGTTTTACTTGTGATTTGTTGTCTGAAGACCTTTATCTGAATTAAATGTTTAGTTTCATCAAGACTTTCATTAACTCGGCAGAATTTTCGTCAGTGAAATTGGGCCAATGTTTTGTAAATGAGAATATTGGTAAAAAAGGTGAAAATTTTTTGATAATATTCTAATATTAATTTGTACAAATATAAGAAATTATTATTCGTTATGTGGGTAAAGATTGACAACAATTAAATAAAAGCATAAAAATAATCACTTTAGCTGTACACAAGAACACAACTTCTGTAATCTATATACAAATAGTATTATGCAAAAACCATTATACGAGCTCGTTACATGGCGATGAAAAGCAATGGATTATTCTGTCGATTGCAAACGCAGTTTACCACTTTGAAAAGTCTAATAATCGTTGGGAAATAGATATTATATCTTTAATAAATCTTTGCAATTTCACTTGCTTAGCTTCAAAAGCCTCGGAGAAATTAGAGTACCTCTTGCACAGTGAGATCGATGCCTTTATGTAAAATGATTAAACTGGTGACTAAATAAACAAAATCCAGGATTAAGGGGTGTTAATAGGATTAGGAATCCCAGGCACAGAGAATAGCAATCTAGAATTATTTACATATCAATAAGAACCTCTGTCTAAAACGTAAACTACAGTAATCCAGTTTTCTCGCGAGAGAGAGAGAGAGAGAGAGAGAGAGAGAGAGAGAGAGAGAGAGAGAGAGAGAGAGAGAGAGAGAGAGAGTTTTTAAATAACTTAGATCTACAAATCTTCAATTAGGTACTTACCATGGCCAGCACGTCTCCATTACCTTACGTGCATGAATGTGCGTCCGCCTGCGCGCACGCGTACGTGCACGTCTAAGTGCGTATGTGTATATAAAAAAAGGAAAAGCATTTTTATCTGTACATCTGGGTCTGTTGTAATGAGCAGACTTCATTTGTGTTAAAAACCGCAATATCGCCAATTCTTGAGAGGCAGATTTTTCAGCACAAATTTCGGACAAAACCGTCCGAACTTCCCCCAGCAAGAGAAATGTCGTAAGCACCTTCTCATCTCTTTTTCTCTTTTTCATACATTTTCTCTTTTAATTTTCCTTCTTACAAGAAGTGGCCATTCAGAAATTTTCTAGTTTTATCCCGGAATTACCAAAAATATAAATTCCGCCAAGGCAAAAATTCTCGGTTCCCCTTTTCTGCTGATTAAGCGAAAGTGGTTTATTCAGCTCTCTCTTTTTTCTTTTTCGATTTTCTCTTATTGTTATGACATATTACGATAACAGCCATATAACTCACATTCCCTGTTATATTCTCAGTTATCTTTGATAACAGTTTTATCTCTTATTCTCTATTATATTGTTAGATTCCCGGTTATATTTACAAACATTCTGATACACTGTATATTCACACACGATAGTGCAGGTATTATTAACAGTAAAACTATTATAAAACCTGTCTCTTACCCTTTCAAGAATGTTGAAGCACAAATGATGAAACATTTACCACTTGGATATCCAGCAGTGTCACATAATTAGTATTTATAATGATATATGGGAGAATTTTATAATCAAAGTGATTTTCTGTTAATAATTAAATTATTTTTGTTAATAGTTAATTTCTTATTTGTTTTAAGCTTATTATTTAGAATTCAATAATGATGGTCTTTTATCCAAATGCTTGTCTTTGGATAATTTGAAAAAGACATTTATTAAACTCTGAAGATTAAAGCTCAAAGCAAAAATGAAACTGTCAATAAAAAAAAAAATCATTATTAACAGTGAAGTAAGGTAAAACTTTAAAATAGTTTTGACTATAATGTTCAACGACATTTTTGCTATGAATATGAATGACGTGAAAATGAATGGAAGTCTTCTTATGACAGTGACTGCTGGGAATCCAAGTTGTAACTAGACTGTCATTTATGTTACGTTAAATATTCACGAAAAGGATAGGAAGGAAATTTCACTAGCTATTTATTTTACGAATACCCTATATTTTGATTTTGTGGACACAGAATGCATTACAGTAACATTATCTTAAACCTCGGGGAATATAACAGTACAACAAAGAATGTGAATTACAACTCCGTTATCATGAAATGTTGTAACAATAAGAAAAGTTAAAAACAAGAGAAAAGCTGATTAAACAACTTTCACTTAATCGGCAGCAAATAATGAAAACAT
>NC_089785.1:7554145-7560379 GCF_040412425.1 Macrobrachium rosenbergii | reverse complement strand
ATAGTAGGCAGGAGAAGGGCGTGCAGGAACACATACAGATGCAGTACATACATTTATTGTCGACGCGTTTGTTGGCCCGTGGTCACATCATCAGGACATCTACAGTTATAATGTAAAACGGGACATTGGGCATACATAATTAAAAGTAAACATACACAGAACATAAGAAACTTAAAATAGAAAATCCGTTAAACTTAAACAATCATACTTGAATATATTTACACTTTAAAGAACCAATAAGAGAAAACTTAAAATGAACTTAATAAAAAAACTGAACTTAATAAAAAGGAATTTAAAATAAACTTAAAAGGAGAGCAGAAGGCGCACCTCTCACGGTGGAAGAAGAAAAACACACTAAAAAAGAACACAGCACAAAAGCAGAAGGAGCAGGCGGACGAATATAAAAAAAGCAATCGACTCATGCTATGAACAGAGGAACAGCCGAAGACTTGCAATTTAACGTCGGTACAATTCTTCCGATATTCAGACTTTCCAAGAGAAGCTGTTCTCCAGGCTCCTTAGCTTGGCCAATTATTCTGAAAGTTGTCGTATTTTATTGAAGTCTTGCAACCTCTGGCATTTGTGAAGACAAACATAGCCTTCAGGACTTACTTAATTAGTCCCGTGGTGGGTTAGTGTCGTCAGTCCACTTCATGTGGTGCACTGGGCCATCACTATTATATAGGGGCTTGCAGTTTCCGTTCGTCCTCAGCTGCACCCACTTTTTACCCTTTTGCTGTACCTTCATTCCTGCTTTCTTTTTCTGTCTTGCTCCCCAGCCTCTCTAACTCAGCTTCTTAGTACAAATGATGGGTTTTCAACCATTCCACCTCTAGATCATTGCACTATATCTCTTTTCTCTTCCGGATCTCTTAATCTTGCTGTGCAATCACTCCCACTCCCTATTTGCACTATCGTAAGAGGGCTCCACAGAGCTTGTAATCCAAGAGCCAGGGGCCATTTATTAGCTGGAGATGGCCAGATTTCTAATAGGTATTTTTGAAAGGTCTGACCTTGGGGCATTCATAACTGCAACTCTTAAAGATTGGCAATGAAGGGTTGAGATTTTATTAAGCCTTTTTCTCAAAAATGTGACTCTTTGAAAGAGTGCTATATGAAATATTGGAATAAGGCCATATCCTACAAAAGTATACCAAAGTTGAAGATTATCACATAATGCGTTCCCTGAAATAAATTAGCTGAACAAAATAAGAAAAAAAATCGACACGTAAAATAATTCAAGTCTTATTCATTATATATCCTAAAACAAAGCAAAGTTTGGGGAGATATTATATGCAAATGTTGGAAACAAGAACTTTTACATCAGTTCCAGAATAACGCCATATTCATAGATGGCCCCAACGCCTCTGCATCATTGAGAGTATAACCTATCTGGCTTTGAAAACTTCCTGACTACAAAATCTCTATGAAGCATCTGTTTTCATACGGGTAAACCCAGGATTTCGTGGTTTGAATGGGCTACAATGACTTTATTCATAAGCAGTGCTTTTTTAGTGGGGACCTTGACCTTTGACCCATGGTGACCTATGTTTGAGACCAATTTTTATTATAAAGTTACCAGTGACTCTGTGGTCGTTTGCCAGCATTTTGATACACCAATGTTTGTTGTGAGATTAAAATTGATTGAGATAGTATTAACATTAGAATGTGACGTACCTCCATATCTTCGACCAGTTCAAAGAGTCGCATTTTTGAGAAAAGGGCTTCATAAAATCTCAACCCACCACTGCCAATCTTTAAGAGTTACAGCTTTGAATGCCCCAAGGTAAGACCTTTCAAAAAATACTTATCAGAAATCTGGTCATCTCCAGAAAATAAATGGCCCTGGTTTGGACTGTTGGCTAGACAGCCTAAATTTCATAAAATAAACCCAATGCATTAGCTGGGAGGACATCAGTAATGTCCAACCAAATTAAAATATGAAAGGAAGATTTCACTGAGAAATTTTTCCGCTAAACATTATTTTCTCTCCGGTCATCTTGTGTTGGAAATACACAAAATTCTGTAACTGTTTAGAAAGCATTTAAATGTACCCGCATGCAAGAGAACAAACAAGAATTTTCAAAGCAAAGTTACATGGTTACAAAACAACGTAGAGTAACCAAATTTGATTTTTACGATAAATCAACTGCACACCGCAAATCCATCGTATTTGAAGAGGAGCACCTTAGATCAACACAGCTCCCCAGTGCAGCAGCAAGCACAGACGTCTGGGCAGAAGCAAAAGAAGAGGTTAAGAATGACTCAGGAAACTCAAAGAGAGCGAATACGTGGGGGGCTGAAATTCTTGAACTGACCTATGCTTCGGACTACAAGGTCAGTAGAGGATTCCGACAATATATTTCCTGTATCTTGTAAAGGTTGAACGCTGGTTTCATGACCATTTAAGTCGAAATTTTCCCTCAGTTCTCGTGCCAGTGACAACAGACGTTTCTCAAATGAGCAGGATCTTTGCCATACGGTACATAACAGAGGAGATTTTTCGGTTATCGGTTGATCAGTCATTCATTTCCAACTGATCATTTACTAACTATATATGCGATACATCGTCTTCATGGGGGGGTCAATTTGAAAAGAGGATGAGTTATGCGTTTTCCCTACTTTCTGAGGCCAGACACACGAGTAAAACTGTAAACCATAGACTACAGTAGGACAGGCGATAATGTCATGCAAACGAAAAATGAGGACAAAAACAATGGCTGAAATTGACTCCTGCAGACCCCATAGTATTACATCTCAGTTTGAAAATGAATCTTGATGTGATTCTATCTCCAACCACCTAAATAATATAACATTAAACAGTTAACGGTAAATACTGAACAAATACTGACCAATAAGGCAAAGCATTGAAACCAAGAAGGAGGAAAGAGTAGGCCATTTCCAGAAGACCATTTGTTTTAAATTGTTTCCCTCGCGGCATTACCACATATCTCAACCTTTTTTTAGGAATTATCGACAAGAATATTATAACTTTTCGCACCTTTTCTGTTAAGACATAACGACAACCATTTTTCACTTCTCACCTCTATTCCTGTACTTTGAATATGCAGTATTTAATTATATGTTCTGCAGAAGGTATCAGTAAGATGATTTGATTTTTCAGTTATGGAACGACCATCCGTTTCTGGTGTACACACACGCACACACACACGCGCAAGCAAACGCACACAAAAAACAATACATACATTATATATATATATATATATATATATATATATATATATATATATATATATATATATATAT
Source organism: Macrobrachium rosenbergii (assembly GCF_040412425.1). Taxonomy (NCBI): domain Eukaryota; kingdom Metazoa; phylum Arthropoda; class Malacostraca; order Decapoda; family Palaemonidae; genus Macrobrachium; species Macrobrachium rosenbergii. Next base: position 7,557,112 of record NC_089785.1, on the reverse strand, counting down.
ATATATATATATATATATATATATATATATATATATATATATATATATATATATATATATATATATATATATATATATATATATATATATATATATATATATATATATATATATATATATATAAATATATATATATATATATATATATATATATATATATATATATATATATATATATATATATATATATATATATATATATATATATATATATATATATATATATATATGTGTGTGTGTGTGTGTGTGTGTGTGTGTGTAGTACTGTCTAGACTCCTGAATAATTAAATAACTGGGGAAACTGGTGATAATCCTATCCGATGTCATTAATTTTCATTCAAAAGGAACTAAGCGTTTAAAACTACCAAAATAGTTAAATAATAAAATGAATAAAGTATTTTCGATATTTATTTCTGCGTTAAATTATGCTTTTCAGAACCATAAAATTTAACATATGACACATTTCCGATCTAATAAAAAATTACTTTTGTCTGGAACTGTTATTACAGAAGGAACTTAAAATATTTATCGAATATAAAATTATTATTTCATCCCAGCTTTAAAAGCCAATTGGCTTCAGTTTCTATACAGGAATTAACTCCGCTCAAAGTACATAATTGCCTTCGTCATCAGATTACCTAGTTTTTGTATCGACTCTAAAGTTGTTGGAGGAAAGCTTCTACAACACTACTGTCTCATCTCGATGTCACTTCTAATAAATTTAGTTCACCTTGCTGACAATAGAACGGATGAAATATTTGCATGTTTAAGTCAGAATGGTACTCTAAACTGGTAACTGATTTTATTCAAACGTACTCTTTGCAGCTCTTGTTTCTTCAAGAAATCATCTTGACATCAATCAGTGTATCAGAGGATGAATTTTGATTCTAGTATACGGAAAAGACCACTGAAGTCCACTAAATTATGTTTTATAAAATTAAATGAATTTCCTGAATGGAAACGCGAAGTTTTACCCAACTTGTGTAAGAAAAAGCTTGCGACGATGAGCGTCCAACAAGGGAATAAATACGCCGTTCTTTTTTATTCTTAACTAGAAATTAAATTAATTTTCTACGTATACTTCTTCTCTTTACACGTTCCAAAACTGAGGGTCAAAACACTAACTACTGTAAAAACTATCCACAGTGCTTGTATGTAATTTAATGTTGAATTTTTCACAGCTATTTCTGATTTTGAGCAGAATCTTGAGCTCTGGAACACGAAAATAAGGATAGGAACTAAAATGGGGAGTCATGAGCAACAAGGGTCCCTTGTCTCAAAAAAAAAAAAAAAAGTTTTGCAGGAAATGCGTTAAAAATTTTCAGTCTTAAAATGCCATAAGCTTATTATTTCTATAGGAACTGGGTTAATACATATTTTAAAAGATGATCCTTCGGAGCTGAAGATTACTCTCCAAGTTTTTGTTTAATAAAAAGAGTTGTAAGTTTCCCAAATCAGAACGGATTGTAAACATGTTTTCTGCTTTTTCGTGTCAGATATAAAGCTATAGTGTTATTAAGACACGCGACAACTTCATGGAAATGAAAAATAATGAGAATGAAATAATTTACATGACCCATGCAAACCCCTTAGAACTACCTACGAAATGGAAAATAGTTGTTGAAAAGCCCCTTCAGGAGACTATTGTTTGTCGTTATAGGCCTCCCATGGAATGCCTATGAGAAAATATTGCTGTATATTTAAGCGAGTAATAAGTGAAGAAGAGTGGGAAAAAATGGAAAATTATCGCATCAACAGTGAAGAGAAAGAGTGTTTTTACACCTCTTAAATATTCTTCAATCCATATTAACATGGTGGTGACAATTTCCAGTGCAAATAGAGAAAAATGTTAAATTCGACCAAACTTTTCATAAAAAAATTGATAAAAACATGGAAAGAAAGCCAGTCAACATCTAATAAAAAACAACTATCAAAAACGAATACCTAAAAAGAACAAAGGGCAATAACACACAAGAGCAAAACAAAAGGTTGTTAAACATATACAATACCAAGTAATAACCTAATAATAAACATGAATACCTTCCAAAACTGTTGTTTTCATCAAAAAATAAAATATTAGTATATTAACACTCACCAAAACAGAGACGACCAACAAAATCCTGAAAATGAAAAAAGAAAGAATATTAATATTAATATTATTAATGTTGGTCATTGCGTCACTACTTTGTTTTCACTGTCTTGCTTTCTTTCTCTCTTTGAGACATTTAGCACAATAACGTGATCACAAGACTTGAGTCGTGTTCGTATTATTCATCAAAGCGTGTGTCGACAACAGAGGAAGGCACTAGGATGGCATGGGACGACCTTGGCATAATCCAAGAAGCCCCACCATGGGCCTTGGACGAGGATTTACCTTGACCCCTCTCGCCCTTACTAGTGGTAAGGCCTTCGAACCACTCCTTGAAATTAGGATGGAAATATGGTAAGAGTGAACCTGGATATTACACTTTCTTTTTTTCGAGCACTTTCTCCTGGGCACAGTGGACGCAGGTTGTACTGAGTGAGACTGAAGCCTGGATGGGAGGACCCACGGCGACCTTTGACCTTTGTTTCAAGCAACGTACTCTACATGGACGACCTGGTCGTAAAGGTCATATTCACCCTTTGTGTAAAACACTACGGATTACTCGTAACTTTTTTTTTTTTTTTTGCCATTCCTTCAAGTAGGTTTTAATTTCCTCAGAGCCATGTCCACTACGGGTTTTGTCCCACAAAAACCTGATCCCTTTTTGTACATCAGCATCAAAGACGCAGTAATTTTATACCCAAAGTTTCGTTTTATAGCGGGCAATACCAACACCAAGTTTCAAGTTTCTGGCAGTGGGATGTTTGTTACGGATCCGTGCAATGGACTTTACATATTTTGGGTCCTCCTGTTTACCTCTGTCTGCTAACGAAGTTTGGGCACTCTTGGTCTTTGCTTTGTGCTCCTCCTTTCTTCCTTTA
>NC_089785.1:7529145-7549145 GCF_040412425.1 Macrobrachium rosenbergii | reverse complement strand
GCAAAGATTTCCTTTAAAAATCATTTGTTTCAACTTATACTTTTGGTCTTTTAGACCCTGACAAGTATTTTCAATTTTCTTGTTTTCACAATTCAGACAGTAATCCTCATCTAGTGACAAGAACGAACTGTGTTGTAAATGACTTCGCACGGAATTGATAAAGGTGCTTTATTTTCTACTGAGAGAAAGAGGGCGAGTGGAAACGAGAGAAGAAAATAGATTTTGAATCTTTTTGCTCCTTAAATTAATCTGTCCGAACATCATCTTAAGGATCTGCTAATGAACAGAATACTAAAGAAACCCGAGGAAATAAAGTCCGACTGAGTGAGTGTTTACAAATTTGTTGTTTTTGGAGGTAGAAGAAAGGTAGAACTGGCTAATGCAAGGAGGAGGGAGTAAAATTTCAAAATCTTTATGGAAGGCGATGGGATTACAAGAAAGATCTTGCAGTGTGGTAGTGAAGTTGTGGCTGACCCGACTATGTTTGTGAGGGGAACGCTCTAAAGGAAAGACTGGAAGAACAGCCACAGTTTTTATGGGCATAAAGGCGACAGACTTATCTTGAAAAAAGCGAGTACCTATATTAAACATTTTATAACCACAGCAACTTCCCTGTCTAAATCCTAACTTTTTCTCCCGTCAATCCTCGTATTATAAGTAAATTTAAATTCATGGTCGAGTTGATTCACTAGGTTTGGGCTTATCCAGCACAAAAGGGACAAGGAAAAAAAATGATTAACATTATTAATAACCCACAAAACCTACAAAACCTGGGCCATTTCCATTGTTTTTACTTAGTCTCAGTAAGATCCCAATATTTTATTCAGCAAGAACTTCTTCTATACCCAAATTTGTATACATGTTTTTCATTCCGTATAACAGTTTCAGCTTTTAGATTTCACATTTTTTGTGTTTTTTATACTGTTATTGATACATTGTTTCACAAATAAATTTACTGATCTGTGGCTGAATAATAATTCTTTACTCTTACTTTACATGCAACTATAATCTTCATTCCGTCTGGTTAAAGAAAAGATACGTGTAACCTACGCTTTTTCCCCCTCAATGTCCAATTATGTATCGAAAAAGCTTTGAATTTTATAACCAGAATAAAAAAAATAGCCGTATTAACTACTACAGTTTCCCGTAGCTCTTCATAAATATCAATTGGCTGGTTGTCCTTCAACTATCCTATTACACGAAATGGCTCATTATCCAAAGTAAATGGAAGAGTTGCACATCTGCAGTTGATCACCGAACTCGCTTACTGAGGCCTAAATCATCTTAGCCGTTAAAATGAATTATGAATATCGAACCCTCTTCGATACTTAGATAATATAATCACAGCATCGCAAAGGTCCACCTAAGCTCATGTCTATAGTAAATCAGTTCAGTAAAATTAGGACTTAAATACAATACTGAAATGTACTCGGTTTTGTAAAGAATAAAGAGGCTTTGAGTGACAAGAAATCATAATCAAAAATGACAAATCTATTAAGATGATGTTATGTGAGTCAATTATGGGAATATGTCATCTTCTCGAAGGGACAATTCAAAATGCAATGATGATATGGAGTACATTCAATACTGGGAATGTTCTGAATTTGGGATCTTGTATCTCATCTGTCTTTATATAAAAATGTTTTTGATGAATTTCACTGATGCTAATTTCATTACAAAACTAAGTTTCTTCCTTAGTTCTCAGAACTGACTTTAAAATGCTCATTCTTTATTCAAAACAAAATGTAAGCATCTCCTAGACCTTAGGACACAAGTGCAGGTATTCATTCATTATTATTTACCTGCGATGTTAATATATCCTTCAGCCAGGAATACGACGTTATCAGTAATAGGACTTCAGATCAGTTGCCATAATCCATAGGCCTTCCTACAGTCCTGAAGATGCTTGACTCCCTCATGTATTGGCTGAGAATTAGGTTTCAATGGATCTCAACCATGACAGATATACTGACAGACAAGACACCTGCTGTAGGCAACATTCTACACTGATGAATCAGGTCTTTGGTGCAGAGGAGAGGGATCCTACAAAGCAGATGCTCATTTTCTCTCTTATTTTATTTCCCCTTATGAGCGATGTTGCTTCTTTTCGACTATGACTTTTATGGTGATCTGGCGCTTTTTATTTTGAATTTTACCTCATTTCATTACTCTCTAGGCTTTCCACTAAGTGTAACTTCATTCATGCGTATTTTCAACCTAATTCTAGTAACATTTCCAGCATATACTAGAAATTTACTTTGATTTTATTCCTTTTTGCTTTTGTAATCCGCTTATTTCAGCACTATCCTCCCTTCCATCTCCTCTCTCTCTCTCTCTCTCTCTCTCTCTCTCTCTCTGGACTACTTGGTCTTGAGCTATGACTCAATTGCTGTCTTGGTTTTTAGCATTTTTTAATGCAATTCTAGTTTGATATTGAGGGTGACTCTTTAGATTCAAATTTTACAGCTACTGTAACATCGCGATCTGCTTCACTACCAGAGTTCAGTGACTATGACTAAGGATGCATCATTGATTTCTCTCTCTCTCTCTCGCTATTTATCTACCACCTTTTCATATAACTCTCTCTCTCTCTCTCTCTCTCTCTCTCTCTCTCTCTCTCTATTCCACGCTATTCTGCTTTTCATTACAGGTCCTTGAAATCTAGTCTTAAGACCTAATAACCATTGCCAGCGATCCTGACATCGCTTTTTTCTTCTGTCAGTGGAATTAAATTTCCGAACGAGAGTTGATTTGCAGGTAATTTGTTTTTATCACTTACAAATCCATCGCTTGTGCGAATACTACCAAGAGCGTAAATTCACTTGGGAAATATTAAGTCAACCAATACCATCGAGTGACCCTTGTTGCAGCCGGGTAGACAGTTATTCCTTGTAACGTTCTGATAGTGAAACTGACTTTCAATAAACCAGTTAGCTCATGGGGCATTTCATTTGCTTGATCTTGACCCCATTCAAATTCAGCAATGCCTCTCGAGACAGGAGAGATCCAAAGATATTGCACATTCCGTTGTACTAGTAATTGCTATGAAATTTTGAACCTAAAACTCCGTTGAGCTTTAAAACTTAGTTACATTGTTATTGCACACTCATGTTTAACATAAAACTTTAAATGTGCTCAAATCAAAGCTGACATAAATAGTGAAACATTCTGGATTAAGAAAGAATACAGGGTTTGTGTTTGGGGTATGAAGCATGTAGAAATAGGGATAGATTCATGCATAACAAAATTAAGCTGGGAAAAGGACGAGAAGACGCCATTGATACAGCAGTGGGAAAAAATGTGAGCTAAGGATAACTGGTATTCTGTCTTGGCAATTCACAACCTGTAATAATGGCCTTCTGTTCCTAAGCCCGATGACACAATCTCCACGATCGGATTAGCATTACCTGCCGGCGGCTGTAATTGAATTACCTGGATGATAATTGAACCCTTGAGCTACGGAGCTGCTTCCAGGACCAGATTAATGCAAACTACCTAAAGAGAACTATAAAAAGCTCTGACACTCGCCAAAAAATGACTGTGAAATCAAATAAAGTCTTTTGATATCACTAAATAAGAAACATTTATCTATAGTAAGAGTAAATCTTAGTTATCTGTGAACTATTGAAGAAAATAAAGTGAATTTTTTGCAATGTTTATCATCGACGGATATATCAAGTTATCGACTGTGATATTGACAACCATGATTATACTCAACCATCTCAAAGGAGCTCTAATCTCTTGCTGAAATGATCGAGATGATGAAAGCCTCCCATTCCTTTGAAGGGACTTCGTCAGGAAGCAATTATTTCCTTCCAGAAGTAGAACTTCTGTCCCGGTCCTCGATGGATATGGAAATCATTCTAAAACAATATCTGTAACCGTGGATATCCACCTAACTTCCAGAGGAAACTCCAAGGTGAAAATTATATATATATATATATATATATATATATATATATATATATATATATATATATATATATATATATGTGTGTGTGTGTGTGTGTGTGTGTTGTGTTGCAATTTATAATCGAATGAGAGTAAAATTACCTTATGAAGAGACAAGATGGATTCATGAAATGTACTGCTTTGTTTGTTGTTCTGTGTTAAGGAAAATAAAAAAAGATAAGTGGCAGCGTCTCAACTCTAAACAATGAAATGGAAATTTCTTCAGCATTTGCAAACTGAAAAATAATTCGTCTTTTCCGTTTCTCATATATTCCTGTAATTTCTAAACCTATCCTGTTGCACAAAAAGTATATTGTATCGTTTTTTTTCGAAGGACTGATTTCCGTTATGACATTGCTGGCAATGAAAAATAGTTAAGTTTTGTTGAAGAGCAAAATGTTGAAGAAAACTTAGTTGTTTGAGCCCCCCTCTCTCTCTCTCTCTCTCTCTCTCTCTCTCTCTCTCTCTCTCTCTCTCTCTCTCTCTCTCTGCCTGTATGTCTATCCCAATCTACAAACGCACATGTGCATACACATACAAACATACACATTTATACGTATACATATATATGTGTGTGCATTATATACACACACACACACGCACACACACACACACACACACACACACACACACACACATATATATATATATATATATATATATATATATATATATATATATATATATATATATATATATATATATAAATATATATACAGTATATACATTATATATATATATATATATATATATATATATATATATATATATATATATATATATATATATATATATATATATATATACACACAAATATATATACAGTATATACATTATATATATATATATATATATATATATATATATATATATATATATATATATATATATATATATATATATATATATATATATATATATATAAAGCTTGTGGCCCTTTTGGAGGAGGTAATGGCAGGAGCTCACAACCTGATGGTTTCATAGCAGTAAGAACGTGGGTCAGACAACCTATGTCAGCAACCCTGTATACTTAGGCATCTATTAAAGAATGATGTTGCTGCCTGCTTGTTACTGTATGATCAATCTGATATCAGTATCTTCCATAAAAGTATGTACAGGTATATTTGTTACTATTTATATGCATAGAAAGTGCTATAGGCTCAACTACGTTTTCAATAATCTTTCATGTTAATCTATATTTTATACCGCCTTCACGCCACATGATGGGCTGAGCACACCCCAGTGACCCCCTGCCCCATGGGCCCCAAGAGGGGAGGTCTGGAACGAGCTGTCCCCCCCTGCTCTCCCCCAGCAAGTTAGGCTGTGCATCTACACTGGTGCCCCTCCCAGGAGCCCTTAGAGGAAACCTTGGATAAGCTATCGCCCCAGCGCTTCCCCTGCACACTGGGCTGAGCACTTGCTCTGATGCCGAACATCCCCTCCCCACCATACCAGGGCCCCCTCAGAGAATAACTCTGACACAAGCTGTTGCCCAACATCTCCCCCTACAATTAGGGCCGAGCACCTGCCCAAGTGTCCCCCATGGAGCTCCAAGAATACAACTCCGAGACAAGTTGTTGCCTCAGCTCTTTCCTTGTACTCTGAGCCAAGCAATTGACACCTCCCAGGAGCCTCCAGGGAAGAACTCTGGGCCGAGCTGTCACCCCAGTGCTCCCCTTCCAAGCAAGGCCTGGGACTTTCCCTGTTGCCCTCTTCTAGGAGCCCTTACAGGAGAAGTCTGGGACCAACTGTCATCCCAGCACTCCCTCTGCATACTGGGAAGAGCACCTGCCCCAATAATACCCACTCCCCAAGGAGCTCCCAGAGGAGAAACCGGGGCAAAGCTGTCGCCCCAGAGCCCCCCTTATGTGCTGACAGAGCAACCCCTGCACACTGGACCGAGCACCTACCCCTATACTTCATACCCAAGAGCCCCCAATAGGAGAATTCTGGGGTGAGAAACCGCCTCAGCACTCCCCTGCTTACTGAGCCAAGCAACTGCCACACCTAGGAGCCCCAGAAAAGAACTCTGGATCAAGCAGCCACCACAGGAGAACTCTGTCCCTCCCCCTGCATGATGAGCCCAGTAGTCCCTAGATGAGAACTCTGGGCCAAGCAGTCACCTCAGCACTACACCACGTGCTAGGCAGAGCATGTCACCCAGTGTCCCAAATGAAGCACCTAGAGGAGAACTCATGGCTGAGTATACACCCCATCGCTCCCTTTCCATGTGAAATTCCAATGCCTACCAGGTGTGGTTTGTAGATTTTCATAGGGTTCCAGTATTGCCATATGTTTTTCTTATAAAATTTTCCCTTATTGTTATTACATATTACGATAACAGCCATATAACTCACATTCCCTGTTATATTCTCAGTTATCTCTGATAACAGTTTTATTTCATATTCTCTATTACATAGTTAGATTCCCAGTTATATTTAAAAACACTCTGATGCACTGTATATTCACACAATGATAGTTCAAGTACCATTATCCTTAAAACTATTATAAAATCTCTCTTACCCTTTCAAGAATGTTGAAGCACAGTGATGAAACATTTATAACTTGGATATCCAGCAGTGTCACATGTCATTTGTATTCATAATGATATCTTCTTCGTTTTAACGTGCTTTTTTCCCATTTTCTATATGGGGTAAGACGATGCCTTCTTTACGAAGGACTTTGATTTGGCGTTGGGGTAGGCCGTAGCCTCGATCGGCTGCCCTGCCTGACATCGCTTAGACCCCGGTAACGATGTGTACGTGTATCGTGCCAATCCCCAGCTCCCTTTCTCCCAAGCAGCTAGGAGAACTGGGCCGGTAGGTCGACAGTTCGAGACGTGTGAGGTGTCTTATGTTTTTAGAAGATGTTGGGGTGGCTTTGTTTTGGAGTGGCTTTGTTGATGTGTGTATTAGTCTGTAACACCCATTTGCTTTTCAGCAAACCTATCCGTTGATTACATACGTAATCCCGGGGTGTCTACACGGATAGCAAAGTGTCCGCCTTCACTGACCAGTCGGCTGCAGATTTGAACCCGCGCCATGGACCTCTACGAAGTCCTAGGCCGCTGCTCTACCGACTGAGCCACCGAGGCTCTTGTATTGATAATGATATATAGGAGAATATTATAATCAAAATGATTTTCTGTTAATTTATTTTTGTTGATAGCTAATTTCTTATTTGCTTCAAGCTTACTTTCTAGAATTCAATAATGACGGTTATTTATCCAAATGCTTGCCTTTGGCTAATTTGAAAATGACATTTATTATACTCTGGAAGATTAAACCTTAAAGCAAATATTAAATTACCGATACACGAAAGAAATCCATTATTAACAGAAAATTGAGGTAAAACTTTAAAACACTTTTAACTATATGTTTAACGACATTTTTCCATGAATATGAATGACGTGAAAATGATTGGAAATCTTCTTATGATAGTGACTGCTGGAATCCAAGTTGTAAATGTACTGTCATTTATGTTACGTTACAATATTCAAGAAAGGATAGGAAGGAAATTGAATAGCTATTTATTTGATGAATACCCTATACTTTGATTTTGTGGATATAGAATGCATTACAGTAACATTATCGTAAACAACGGGGGATATAACAGTACAACAAGGAACGTGAGCTATAACTCCCTTATCTTGAAATGTTGTAACAATAAGAGAAAAAAGTTAAAAGAACAAGAGAAAGCTGAATAAATAACTTTCATTTAATCAGCAGTAGCGGGATGAGAGACTTTGCACCCTGGCGGAAATCTATTTGTGGCAAGTCCGGGGAAAAATGAAACTCGAAAATTCCTGAATGGCAACCTCTTCTGAGAAGGAACATTATTAAAAAGAAAATAAAAGGGGCAATATATACACATTTGGAAGGGTTAGTCTGCGTTTGCATTCGATAGAATAAATGCTGCTGCTATTCAATATCATTGAACGAGTTCATCTAATTTTTTTAAACAAGCTTTTATTAAAAAGCAATACACAAAATTTTTTTGAGACACACCAGAATTTTCTTACAATTAATCACGTCTACAAAAATAATAGCGTGGGCGCCAAACATGGAAGGAAATGCTACAGGAAACAAAAAAAATATATATTTCTTTTTTGGTAGCATTTCCTTCCATGTTTGGGGCCCATGCTTTTATTTTTGCACACATGATTAATTGTAAGATAATTCTGGTGTCTCAAAAAATTATTTTTTACTTTTTAGTGCATTTTAATAAAAGCATACTTTAGATTTTTTTATTTTTTATTTTATGTTTTTTAGTTTTGATAGAAATTGTAACCGATTTATGACTGCAGTTAACAAAATTGATATCCGTTTCCCGGGAGGTGGAGGGAAGGGGAAATTTATTCGGAAGAAGGAAGGGGAGGGGAGTAGGAAGGTGAGGGGAAGGGGAAATGGGAGGGGAGAGGAGGAGGGGAACGGGAAGGGAGGGGAAGGAGATTAGATGGAAGGTAGGGGGAGGAGGAGAGGATGATTAGGGAGAGGGGAGGAGAGGACGTGGAGGAGGAAGGGGGTAGGGGAGGAAGAGGGGGGAAGGGAGGGAAGGGGAGGGGAGGATAATTTAAATTAACACTAAAACGTGAGCTCAGGAGGGGAGGGGGAGGGGACGGGAGGAGGGGAGGGGAAGGGGGGAGGGAGGGGAAGGAAGAGGGAAGGGGAGGACACAGCTAAACTAACACTTGATCATGTGCTCTGGAAGGGAGGGGAAGTGGGAAGGGAAGTGGGAAGAGGAAAGGGGAGGGGAGGGGAGGGAAAGGGAAGAGGGGGAAGGGGGAGGACACAGCTAAATTAACACTTGATTGTTTGTTGGGAGGTGGAAGGGGAGGGGGATGGAAGAGGGAAGGGGAGGGGTTACAATTATAAAAGATAGATTCTACCAAGCCAAAAGGGATTTGAAAATCAAAGAAGAGTTTCACACAAATTCTGAGATACTGGGAGAGGTCACTGTAGGGTCACTAGAGGTCACTGCTGACCTACTGATCATGTTAGATTGTATTGTCACCGAGATTGAGTAACCATGCAAAATTTCAAGTCCATCGGACGAAGGAACAAGTGGAAAATTGTGTTACAAGATTTGACCCAAACAGACAAGTTGAATAAAAGAATATAATAAAAATTTCTTGTCGTAGCGTACTGGAGTTCTGTTCTTAAGTACTGCTGAAATGGTTGATTTACTAAATCGCCTTCAATCTTTGGTCCATAACGAATAACAGTATCTTCTATTTGAAGCAAATGTTGGTGCATTATTGGAAGTAATTTTTGCCTTTTTACCATTATTATTATTTAACTAACGAAGCTCTAAAATTAGTCCCAAATTTTCAGAAGTCAACGTGGCAGAGCTTGTTTCTTTCGAGAGGATAGCTTAAGGTTGGAGGGCTAAAGGAGTATTGGACCACTTATTCAGAGTAAATTGTTAGGTACCCAGAAAGTTTACGTTACCTTGGACGAAGATCTCCTCAGATTATGATTCTGTGAAGGCCATAGCCTTAGGTTTACGAGTTATACCGGAAGCTACCTGACAACGCTTCAGTAATCGACAGAAGGAAAGAGTACAGACTTTGTAGAGTTCGCCAGGCTAAGACAGTTTATTAAGGACTGACATCTAAGGAGGTGATTTAATTTTGAGAAATTAAAAGAATTGATTTTTAAGGTGAGTTTAAAAGGTCCGTGCCTAATGAGGTGAAGGTACACCCTGAAGAGTTAAAATTAGAAACTTTACAGGAGGTGGCTATTGCAGTGATGAGTACCTCCTCTCTCTACAAAAATTGATTAGGAGGCACCCAGAAATGAGAAATCTGGTTGGGTGAGATAACAGGAATAGTAAACCGTGAACAGGTATACCGAATCAGATAATTATGGTTCTTGTACTCACCCTGTTAACAGCTATAGAAGGCAGACCACAGATAACCTGGAGAAGTCATGAGTCCATGACTTGTTTCTTCGTCATAAGAAGGACACGTCAAGGTATGTGTTATGCATTTAAAATATTTCCACACCAAAACTAATCGGTAACACATTCAAATGGAATGAGAACGAGTCAGTGGCTGAAACTCTAACAATCACCAGACTGTGCACAAGTCACTGGCTCCCTTTTCTTCAGGCCTTTAATTAGCCTGAGCTTGTCCGTCTGAGAATCTGACTGAGCAAAGAAAGGTTAAAAATTTTGTGACACTGGGGCTGCTCATCTTAATTCTCAGAGAGAATCTTTACCTATTGATTTAGAAATGTTCAAATAAGGAATATGTTTTGTTAAGAGTGTTTTCCAGATACGGTCAGGTTCACCCAGTTGAGAGTTTTTGTTTATGTCTGTCTGTATTATTTAAAATTGGCTGTCATTGATAAATCTCCTATTAAAGATGTGGATTTGTGTTAGGGAATGATGTCGCCCTAATAAATAAAACTTCCTATTGTATTAAATTCCAGTAATGAAATATCTGTAGTCACTGGATCGAAGTTAAGGTAGTGTTGACTCGGCAGAGTCGGTAGTTGATGTTGATTTATAGTTTTAGATCGCAGCATAGCTTAGTTGTAGATAGTATGCTGGATAATAAACTAATTGGACTACTACAAACCTATTACCACTAGAAAGCAGATTTAAAGACCTGCCAGTTGAGTCTGGCAAAATTACTGGATTTGACTGTCCTTTCTGATTTAAGATAATTAATAATATCTGTACAGAATAAGTAGACCTTTGATGCCATTAACACAGGTTGTGAAATTATTAAACAGATTATGGATCCTTTGTCATCGAAAGCGAGCAATGAATATCATCATAAAAATGGTTTAATAATATTTTGGTATCTTAAACCATCCAAAAATTAAAGAAAAGTTATTTTCCGGTCAAGACAGAAAGATGATGTTAAAAATTTGTAAATAGTTGTGTATGCATGTCAAAAGGTCAAGCCTAATTGCACCACCTAAAGAAACCATTACATCCATTCCTGTTGTTTCTAACCTTCAGATATAATTATTGGACGTGGTTATCCTCTGCCGAAAACCTGTAGTGGCAATCGTGTTATTTTAACAATTATGATAGATGTCTTGATATCCTGAGTGCAATACCAATACGAAAATGTAAAACTGCTAAAATTTTGTTGAAGTATTAATTGAATTTTTCAGATCAGGTTCGAATGCCCAAGGTAATTCAGCCAGATTGTGGGTCTAATTTTCTTGAGTAAATTATTTAGGAAGATGGCTGAATCAAAAATAAACATGTGACTACTTCTCCCGCAATTCATCCTGAAAGTCAAGGGTGTTTTAGAACAATTTCATCAAACCATAAGTCTAAGATAAAGAAATATTGTTTGGTTAATGGTCTGAAATGGATAAGGAACCATCTTATTTATTATTTACTGGTCAGTGCCACGAGTCAATCTAGGATTTTCACCTTCAGCCCGCTTTTTTGGTCAGTGCGTGGTCCATTGATGTGGTTCGTGAATTTTGGGAGGTGATTCCTGATATAAATTTATTGATTATGTTAGTAATTTGGGGTGATAAATTAACAGCGCTTGAAGTTTGCAGAAAATTTATTGTGTAGCCAAAAGAAAATGAAATACTTGACAGAAAGACTAAGGAGCGTAATTTTGTAGTGGTGATAATGTTTTACCCATTCCAGGAAACCCTTAAAAGTTTATATTTTCAGGACTGGAAAATTTTAAAGAAATTATGATGTTAATTATTTAGTTGAAACTCCTGAAAGGAGGGAGACTTACCAGTTTGTGTCACATAAATATAAATAAAGCTTATAAAGGTCGCACAGTTATTCCGTGGCATTAATTGCGACATTAAAGCATAATTTGCATTAATTTTTCCAGACGTATAATTTGATGATGATTGTTTTGATGGAGCCGAATGGCCCAATGATAATGAATATCTTTTAGAAAATTTTCAGAAAATGGTTTCACATTGAATTTAGTAGAACAGGATCTTTCGAAAAGTTGTTTTTAGTTATAAGGAGATTTTCGATGTTCCAGGACAGACCACTGTCTCAAACATGATGTGATGTGGGCAATGCACCCGGTAAACAATCCCCCTTAAAAGTAAATCCATTTTAAAATGATGTTGTGGATAAAGAGGTTGATTATATGTTGCACATCGGCCGATCGAACCCAGCACGTATCCGTGGTCTTCAATTCGTTGTTTTGGTAAAGAAACAGGATGGTCAATTCAGGCTTTGCTTTGATTACCGCAAAGTCAACGAGGTCAAAGCCTGATAGTTATCTCCTTACCCAGGATAGAGGAATCATTGACAGGATAGGGAATTCAAACAGCAACCAAATTTGACTTGTTAAAGGGGTATTGGTGTTCACTGTCCAAACGGGCATCGTGGATTTGTCAGCGTTGTAACGCAGCTTAGACCTACCTGTAATGTAAAGTAATGGGCCTTTTGGGATGAAGAATGCTGCCAACCTTTCAAAGGTTAATGAATACTTTGGTCCAAGGTTTAGAGCGGTGTGTTGTTTATATATTGATGATATTGTGATTTATAGGATGACTGGGACACTCCATCTAAACCACTAAGGCCTTATTTCAGGTACTTATGAAAGCTGGTCTGGTTATAAACTCGCAAAGAGTGAGTTTGCCAGCAAAGGTTGTGTATTTGGTCACGAAGTAGAAAGTGGCCCAAAACAGGCAAACGTAGACCTATTAGTATATTGAAATACCGAAGTGTCGCAGGGATGTCAGAAAATCTTTATTTAGTAGGGTATTATCGAGATTTATAAGAATTTTTCTGATATTCATATTCCCTTTAATTAATTTATTATGTAAGAATGTGATCTTGTATGGACTATCGATGCCCAAATGCTTTGAAAAAATTAAAGCAGGTCCTACTGAATTTCATTGAAAGTCTCCCTGATTTTGACGTCTTTTTCGCATACTGATGGTGATGTTGTGTTGAGCACTTTTTGCAGGAAGATGCTCAGGAGTATCCTCATCCGTTATTTCATTCTCCAAAACGTTATCCCAGCAATAATGAAATACTGACTGTAGAGAAAGAGACTTTGGGATTAATTTAGCTGTTAATCATTTTCAGGTATTTATCCTCACAGGGACCTGATTATTAACGGATCATAATCCGTTGATTTTCTGAACAGGTTTAGGAATAAAATCAACGGCTGATGCGTTGAGCCTCCTGCTCCAGGAATGGAATTTTAGCTCTTCACATCCTGCGCGTGCATTGTCATGATGCGCTGTCAGTATCAGTGACTGATCGATAGGTTGATTTGAGAAAAACCTTGTTCTTCTGTTGCTATTATTTGTAAAGTTGTTTCTATATATTTATATTAATTGATTTGATTAACTTATAAATTTACTGAATGTACAGGTTTCCAGGTGTGTTGTCGGTGTTGCAATAATGTTGTGTCAGGTGTTTGTTTTGTTTGAAATAATTTAGATTAAGTATTTAAGATTAAGATGTTAAATGTCGTGATTTGCAGGTTTTTCTTCGTTGTCATTCTTGATTAAGAGTGGCATGGGTACTGATTTTGTCATTTCGGCATGTGTTGTTGGTGGAGGTTAATTTTAAGGTGTTACCATTGTCTTTGTGTATGTCCAGGAAGACTTGATGTGTTGACTACTGTCTTGTATGTCCAGGTTAATCTTAAGGTGTTACCATTGCTTGGTGTAAGGTCCATTAATGATGTGTATTTAAGGGCCCAAACCCGTTTAGTGAGGATCGTTTCTGAAGTGTAGAGGTACCTAAAACTGAGTGAAGTGGTGTGAAATGAAAGAGGCATTATTGAAAGTGTTAGGAAGGCCACAATACGAGTGTAGTAACCATTGATGTGGACAGTGTGTTACATTTTTTTTATTTTGGTGATTGATGGTTGTTTATAAATCATTAATCATATACTGTTATGTCCCCACTCTTGGTTTATGCCAATGGTCCACATTAATTTTTTCATATAGCTTAGATAGGTCATGGCTCATGGTGTCTGTAGCACAGCACAGCCGTTTTTCAGGCGCCACAGGCTGGTGTGGCGAGTGGTGACCTAGACTGTTGGCGCTACTGGCCATAGCGTTTTGGTCCTTATTTTTTACTTGACCGATGATGTTTTCAGAATAATTGCGCCAGGTCACGGGCTAATGGGTCTGTAGCACAGCACGGCTGTTTTTTAGGCGCTATGGCTGGTGTATGAGTGGTGACCTTGGTTGAGGTAACACTCAGCCCATTGTGGTCGATTTATATTTTTGGTTGTCGGTTATCTAGGGTTTAGTCTAATACCAGGTTAGTCTGTTTAAATGACGGGTTCTGCTACCTGTGCCCACCACTCCACTTGTGAGTTCATGGGGATATAACCATATTTCCCTGTATGTTGATACTGATGTTACTTTTTGGCGTGATCACTATAAATTATTTACTTGTATTAGCATTAAGTCTTAGTATTAAGATTAAGATTTTATACTATTGACCTATTGAAAGTGGTATGAAAATTCTTGTCATCATCTTCAATCTATTTTTGCCGGCAATGTGATATAGTATTTCAATCCACTTTTGAGTTTGTCATTAAAAGACTTGAATGCTTTATTTGTCCCTGTTTTATTTCATAGATTGAATTGCAATGTTTACTTTTGATATTAGTATTTAATATATTTCTTTAAATTTGAGTTAAGTTCAGTGTAGAAAAATTTTCTTAGAAAAATTTTTTTGTTGCGTGAGGAGGTGTCGGGCATGTGTTAAATTTAACGTGAAATTAATTTGTTTTGAATAAGTCACTTACAGTAATTATTTTTTTGGAACGAATGATCCTGTTTCCTCCTCCCATTTCTGATCAGTTGTATAGTTTAATTACAATGAGCTTAGTTTTATTTTCACGGTGGTGTTGGCTACTCATCCGGAGCTGTATCCGGCACTGTCTCGCTTGCGACCGAGTCAGTCGTTTCTGGACCAGCGAACATTGCAGGGCTTGGACTTATTTTGGGATTAACACTGGATTACGAGATTCACCTTTCTTCAGTTAAGTGCTGCTGACCTCCTTGAGAGATTGATTATTCTACAAGTCTGCGCCTTGGTTCAATAGTTTGCCAAGGGGACCCTGCCAACTGGTAAGGTGTGATTACTCCGTTTGACGACTGTAAGTTCCTATTTAATTTGCTCAAGCAGATTAAAGTGGATTTACTCTTTCAGTCTGCGCCCTGGCCCAGTTATTTTGCCAAGGGGACCTCTTACGTTTGTGGCACCATAGAATATATATTATTCCCTTCGACCCGTGATTTGAAGGCTGTGTTAGCTGCACCACACCAAGAGCTCACTGTTGATAACTGATTTTTCGTTAGTGATAAATATTTAGTGTGTAATAAGTTAGGGTTATTCTGACTTTCTTGACATTCTATTACTTTCAGGGCCCTCTCAGTTGTAATTGTATTAGTTCATCTTAGTTTAAAATGTTGTTATTCGATGTTTCAGTATGGGTTGATTTTTGTGTTTTATTTATCGTATTAGGTAAGAGGCTCAGTGGTCATTCTTTCTAAGTTTGTATTAAATATTAAGGTTTTATTTTCAGTTTTTCTTTTATCCTCCTGATTCCATTCTGTACACTTGTTGCGGCCATATTCTACTATTGTGGACTTGGTCGTTAGTGACTTTTTATTTGTATTTAGATCAGCATGTTTGATGAGCGTCTATAAACAGTTTATATATATGTATATATATACACACATTTATATATATTATATATGTACATATATATAATATTATATATATATATATATATAATATATGTATAAATATATATATATATATATATATATATATATATATATATATATATATATATATATGTTATATATACATATATACTATAATGTTATATTACTTGAAATCTTATTAATGATAATAATATTGCTACACGTAAATAACATTCTTTATTATATGAGCTTTCTCGAGGTATGAAATTATATCAGGTGCTGAAAGACGACAAGGATGAGAATCAATTAGCTTACACAATGAATTCAGCATTATAAAACATCAAACAAACATAGAATGAACAAGTACCATTAAAAGTGAGACGTCAACGTAGTGACAAACAGGCAAAATATGAAAGAAGAGCAGAATGTAACAGTCTGGTCATCATTAAAGCCACGACACCAGTTGAGTACTACTATGAACACATGATAGCTGTTGAACAGACGAGGTGTTGTTTGTTCATCTTTTAACAACCAGCGACTCTGACCTGGATTTTCGGCACCGCCTCGGTTCAAACAGACTGACCTTTGATTTCAAAGCTGTTGTTGTCAAAAAGATGAACCGGAATTGAACAACACCTCGTCTGGTATCCAACTAGCTAATGCGCATTCTCATAGTAGGTACCAACTGGGCTCACAACATTTTACCTATGGTAGTTTATTTACATTTTCACCTTGATGCATTTTTCACATTATGCTTGTGTTCGCTTAATTTTTCAAGTATTTTACATCTCAATTCTTGTAGTTTGTATTTACTTGTTTATTTTATATATTTGGTTAGTGTTTTTGCTGGAAGATTTATTTACAGACAATTCATTTTATTGTAATTTCATTGATTCTCATCCCTATTTGGTCTTTTCAGCCTGATGATGAGAGTTTATACCTTTGAAAGCTCAAGAAGAATCGTCCTTTCCTGACTGGGTAATACACGCAGCACTATTATGTATAACGTAATTATATTTACTTTCGTTTTTTGCATACACATATCTGTTATCATTACGATAAACCATGTAAGAATACATATATTTTAATTTTATTACTTAACCGTTGCTCGTCAAGTTAAACCTCCTCCTGCTCGTTATATGCTCTGTAAGCGCCTCATTAACGCTTTCTGTTTTTTCTGTGTTTATTGATGGTCGTGAAAAGAGACCGTTGCTTGATACGGAGGAGCGCGGCTCTTCGACAGCGGTTCGTTTTTTGATTCTCCCGATACAAGTGTTGGCGCTGGAATATTAACATCATCCTGTGTATGGTTATTGAGCTGTTTCTCGCAGGTACACTTCGGTCACCTGCATTGCCAGGTATTCTGTATTTGTCGTGTGGGAGCTGCCCTTCAGGTGTATATTAGTCACTTGCGAATTGAGATTCACAACAGTAGTTGATCTATCACCTGCGTGACTGTCAAGTGCTGTCTGTGTGAAAGTCTGGTGGTAAGTGCAGTCGTTTGACTGCACTTACGGAGACGTTAAATGTTTGGCACTGTAACAGTATCTGTTTTCTGTTAAAGGTGGGACATCTGTAATTGTAATGGAGTGACTGTAGGAAACAGATACTGTGTACTGGGTCCCTTATTTTATTAACAAGGACGTTCCGACTTGTCCTTCACCTGTGGTTACTGTATCTGAGTTCTGACAGTCCTGGTACGGGATCACGGCCTCATTACAAGACATTTAATGCCATCTGTTTACTTGTTTTTGTTTAATTGACTTTTGGTGAATTAGATTCATATATACATTGTAATGAGTTTTACAGTCTTTTGTTAACTCTTGGTATTGGTTTTGTCAATTGTGTTTAAGTTTAGTTTATAAATCCTAGGTAGGAGATTTGCTTTTCTTGAATTTTTTGCCTCTTTCGTATTCTATAGTCATAGGTAATAGTATTTTTCTGGCTAGTTATTGCTTTGCATCATTTTTATCTCCATGTACAGATGTTTATTCTTAGTTTTTTTTTCTAAGTAGGCTTAGTTTTAGTGGTTAGAACTCTGTAATTTGAATTTACGAGGTTCAGTATATCCTGCAGTCACAAGGTTGATTTCTAGCGCTATTTTCTGTGATTTTGTTTGTAATAAATATTGTAGAGTTTTTCCCCTGTGCTTTGCTCACCGACCAGAAGTTTTGCTGTGTACCTGGTAAACAACACTGAGATTACTTTAGTGCATAAGATCCCACGGCCCAACATCGGTCACAAAATAAATTCACACCGTGATGACCATATACCTGTAAGTACCATTTTGGTCGGGTGGAGCGACACTCATGACTTTCTGTATTTATTGTAGTGAGGCCTTTCCTGAAATTTTTGTTTAATTTTTGCAAATGGAAGAGTTTAATTTGACCAGCTGAATTCCTTAAATGGGCTGATCTAGATTAAGTATTTGCCTTTCAGGTTCCTTCAGATGCACTGGGAGAAATATAAAATTTGGAGATGTTAGTGCAGTTTAGATCATTTAGATGTTAATCAGCAGAAAGATGTGCTTACGACCTATCTTTTTTCAGATCTTTTCAGGATCTGTGTAGGTAGAACAAATATTTTAAGTCATGATGATAGGAAGTCTCTAGCAGAACTCACCGCTGAACCCAGTAAAATGACGTAATAGTAAGGAGATAGAGTACATGTTGAAGCATGACCTTATTCAACCATCTGTAAGTCCCTGGAGTTCTCCTATTGTGGTTAGTAAAAGCAGATGGTGAGCAGTTCCGCATGCCAAGGGGACTATCTGTAAGGTCAACGCTACATACTAAAAATGATTCTTTCACTCTCAGTATTTGGATGATTGCTTGATCGGACGGGTTCTGGCTAAATTTATTTACTGCAAGCTGGATCTTTAAAGGGTTATTGGTAGGTTCCGTTGTCCAGTCGTACTCGTGGAGATATCAGCATTTGTCACCCCATTTGGCCTATATGAGTGCAAGGTTATGCCATTTGGAATAAAAATGTCATGCTTGTACTTTTCAGAGACTAATGAACAGAGTAATTTGTGGTTTGGAAGGAACAGAAATTTATATTGATGACTTGGTAGTATATAGTAACGACTGGGTTACCCACATGGTAAGATTACGTAAGGTTTTTGAGGCCCTTAGGTCGGCAGGTTGGTTGTGACTTGGCCATAAAATCCAAACAGGCCAAGGTTTGTTATTTGGGCTTTAGGTTGGTTTGGGTCAGGTGGCTCTGAAACAAGCTAACCTCGAGGCAATGGCAACTGAAAGCGCCTGCAATGTTAGGGAGGTGAGAAGAGGCTAGGCATGATCATATTATCATTGCTGAGCATGATATCACTCACAGATCCTGTTCATTTCTCACCATAGTTTATTAGAAAGGAAAAGTTCTTATGGTCAGATCAGTGAAGAATCCTTTAATAAACTTAAATCTGTGTTAATAACTAATCCTATTTTGACTTCCATTTTCAGAAGCCTTTATCATTGCAGCAGATGCCATGACATTGGTATTGGAGGGTCCTTCCAACGGAAGGAGGACAGTGTTCATCCTGTATCATATTACATGTGCAGTAGTTTCAAGGCTGAAAGATTCATCACCCATATAGAAAAGGAAGCTCTCTTTGGTCCGCATTTCATCATTTCCAAGCTTACGTAACAAATTTTTCTTTTCCAATTGAGATTTGGACGGACCACAATCCTCTGGTTTTCATCGAACGGATGAAGGGAGCCAACCAGAGGATTTTGCGTTGGGCCCTATTTTTGCAGGAATTCAACCTAATTATCAAGCACATAAAAGGGACTGATAATAAAATTCCTGACACCCTTTCCAGACCCTAGTGTTTACCTGACCCCTTCTCGTGCGCTACCCTGCCTGTTTCTCCAATAGGTTGTGTGAAAAAATTTCAGTTAATTGATAACTTAGTGCTAGCAATGTTTATCTGTTGATACCTCTGATTTTGATTAGGTTTGGCTACTGCCAGTCAGTGAGGTTTGCAAGGAGTAGTATATACTTAATATTTTTATGATATTGCTCTGGTCTTAACCAGTTATTGATTTGTATAAGTATATACTTGAACTTGTATTTGTAGATAACATCTATATAAGACGTTTATTTTTTACCATATCATTGCGTATTGTAGGTTAAGGTGTGTGCCTGTAAAAGCGCCGCGTGCTGGGTTAGGTTAAGAAATATCTTTGTTTCCTTTGCTCTTAAAATTGAGGATTATATTTATTTTTTTTTACTATGATCCTGTTTGAACTATTTGGTATTATGGTATGTGTCTGTCCTTTACCATGTATTGTCTTTGGGTTCAGAGTATGATATTATTTGATCTTTAAAATAATGGTAAGCTATATAAAGCTTTGGTTTGTATTGTTCAGTGGTATTTTCTGTTGTTGATAATTTAATACAATTTGCTTC
>NC_089785.1:7476645-7521645 GCF_040412425.1 Macrobrachium rosenbergii | reverse complement strand
TTACTTCTTTCCTCCATTCTTGTAGTTTGGATACATTTATATATTATGAAGTTAACAGCGATTTTTATCTTTAGTTATGGGACAAACAATTGTTTTTTGGTGTACACTTACACACACTTACACACATTGTATATATATATATATATATATATATATATATATATATATATATATATATATATATATATATATATATGTGTGTATGTGTGTGTGTGTGTGTGTGTGTGTGTGTGTGTGTGTGTATACCAGTTAAAAGAATTATTGCTTACTGATCACAGAATTTTTTTTACAAATTTTTTAGTACTGCTTAAAATCTTGAACAACAAAATAACTGGGAAAGTGGTGACAATCCTAGCTGATATCATTAATCATCACTCGAAATGAATTAAAACCATAAAACAGCGAAAAAGAATCAAGCGAAAAGAATGAGGTCAGTATTTATCTCTGACGATAATTTATTCTTTTCAGAACCAAAGAATTAATCATATGACATATCCCTAATGCTAATAAAAGTTTTTTTTTTCTGGTCAGGAGCTATTATCATAGAAATAAACTGGAATATTTACCGAACATAAAATAACTATCTAATCCCAGCTTGAAAAGCCAACCGGCTTCAGTTTCACCACAGGGATGATCTACGCTACAAGTAGATAATGACCTCCGTAATCTGATTACCTAGCCTCCTCGTCCCGACTCGAAGATTAGGTGGAGAAAAGCTTCCCAGACACTATGGTCTGATCTCGGTGTTAATTCGAATAATTTTAGTTCACTTCTCACGAAAAATGAAATGCTGAAACAATGTCAGTACCGAATGTTTAGTAATAATGGTACTGTACCCCGTTAACTGTTTTGTTTTGAACATACTATTTCGTAAATTTAAAAAATTCATGTTTTCTTAACTACTCTTGTTTTACGGAGGAATAAACTTCCAACTTAATCCTTGTACCAAAGAAGTAATTTGGATTATAGTAAAAGGAAAAGACCGCTGAAGTCTAATAAACTATGTTGTACAAGAATTAAATTTAATTTCCTTAATGGAAACGTGAAGCTCTACTCAGGTTGTACAAGAAAACTTTTGCAACGAAGAGCGTCCTACACGGAAATTAATAAGCCGTTATTTTTATTTCCTAGTTATAAATTTAGTTCACTTTCTACGCATACGTCTTTCTCATTATATTTTGTAAAACATGGGGGTCATAACACTGACTGCAGTAAAAAAAAAATAAATAAAAACAGTCTAGAGTTATTTTAAACAATTCAAAGTTTTGTTTCCATCGGCCTGTTTCAGATTTTGAGAAGAGCGGAGAGTTTTGGAACGGGAAAATACGGAAAGGAACTGACCAAAATGAGGAGTACCGAGCAACAAGTCGCTTGCCTCAAAAAAAAAAAATAAATAAATAAAAATAAATAAATAAATATAAAGGAAAAAAAAGCTTTACAAAAAATGCGTTAAAAGATTTCAGAGTCTGAAAATGCCATAAATTCCGTTATTTTTTGGGTAGTGAGTTGATTTCTTTAACGATGATCCTTTGGAGCTGAAGATTACGTTCCCATTTTTTTGTTTATTAGTATAAGAAAATAACTTGGTGTCAATTTCAAAGTGGATGAGTGTCAGAATTTTCAATTCTTGAATAAATTTTAAAGATGTTTTCTGCATCTTCATGCCATACATAAAACTATAATTTGTTATGAGACACGATATTGACATTATAATGGAAAACGATGAAAATGAAAATATATGAATGGCACATGCATACCCCTTTAAACTACCTACGAAAAGGAAACTATTTTAGCCCCCATAGACTTCTCTTGGAATGCCTATAAATAAATGGTGTTGCATAGGTTTCGCAATTCATAAATATCCATTCAATTAACACTAATAGGATGATGACGATTTCTCTTGTAAATTAAGAAAATTAGTGAATTAGCTCAAACTTTTCATAAAAAGAACTGGTAATAATAAAAGGGAACCAACCACATCTAATCAAAAACAACTAACAAAACTATAAAATGACGAATAATTAAAAGAGAGTAAAATGCAATACATGGAAGGGAAACAAACGACTGTTAAACATCAACAGTGCCAAGTAATAACCTAATCATAAAAGTAAATACCTTCCAATAATGTTGTTCATCAAAAAATAAAATATTAGTATATTAATATTCACCAAAAATGAGACGGCGCAGAAAATCCTGAAAATGTAAAAAAAAAAAAAAAAAATAATATTTACACTAATATTACTAACATGGGTCATTGTGTCACTACCCTTTGTTTTAACTCTCTTGCTTTATTTCTGTCTTTAAGACATTTGGGATAATAATACGAGTCGTTTCCGTCTTGTTTATCAAAGCGAGGGTCGACAACAGAGTTTCCGGAGGAGAGAGGAAGGCACTAGGAATGGCATATGATGACCTCTGCATACTCCAAGGGGTCTCACCAGGGTCCTTGTCCTCGGATTCATCGTGCTCTGTTTCCTTTGACCCTCTCGTCCATTACTGGTGGCGAGGCCTTCGAACCAGTCCTTGGAATGAGAATGGGAATATGGTAATAGTGAATGTAGATATTTCACTTTCTTCTTTCCGAGCACTTTCTTCTGGGTATAGTGGAGGAAGGTCGTACTGGAGAGACTGAGGGCTGGATGGGAGGACCCACGGCGACCTTTGGCCTTTGTTTCAAGCAACGCACACCCACTGAATACATGGTCGCAAAGGTCATTATCCTATTAGCGCGGTACTGTGCCGGTATTGAATTTATCATCACGAGTCTCGATATTAACACCGAATAAAACGATGTTGAGACAACACAAAAGGACCCAGACGGTGGAACGAAAGCTAAAAAGCGTCACTTAAGTCACTGCGCAGCTATCCTCTCCACCCTCCACACATACAAAAAATATGCGTCTTTAACACCCAAAAGTGAGAGCATATTTTGCACTTCAGTTCATCAAAAACTGATGAAAGGATTATTTTCCATCTATTATTGCTTCCAGTACACCTCAATTAGACTGTAGTGTATCTGTCTGTGGAATTTACCTGATCTGCAATTGCTCATTTACTTCAATATTTCAAAGGTACTAAACTGCACTTCTGCAATTCTTAATGGTTCTATGTAGTTGACCCTGACATCTGAAGACAAAGCTTCGAAATCAACAACATCTATATAGTACCAGTACTGTAGGGATGATGGTTGCCGAGTCCCACCTATGTCGGTGCAGTGCCCCGAAGCCCCATCCAGGAGAGCTCCTCCCCCCCTCCCCCAAAAACGAACCCAGTCCAGTGGAAATAGAAAACTGAGAGGAAAACCTCTTAATGCTTATCACCGTAACTTGAGTCTACGTTTGGTACTGTAACTGTTATTAACAATTACACAGTAAAGGTTCAGCACTGATATTAACAAGTAGTAAAAGCCGCAAGGAATTTCTCCCAATACTAGACTCATACCGAAAAATATAAGTGTGGAGATGTTAGAATGGCTTCAGCAAGTCTGAAAATTTCCTAGACTTTAGAATCGTTATTTTCTTGCCGAATTTGACCTTCAAAAACCTTAACAACTGCGTGGATAAACTGGAATATGGCCAACACAAGGGGATTATGAAAAAGCGACAAATATTCCAAGATGCCACCTATGGACGCCCTGAACCCAGAAATCTACCAAAAAATTAATTAAAAAATAACGTTCCTCGGTTTAGCAAGCAAAGCTAGATAGATGGGTTGCTTTCCGAATTTGCTAGTGAACACGAAGGTAAATTTAGTGCGGCAGAGTCACGTGACTTCCATCCGGTAAGTAGGATAATTATTACGAATGCTGTTGTCATGGCAACAGAGAACAATGACAATCCCTCCCTGTGAATTCAACCTTGCATAACTTCGACAATATCAAAGAAATAAAGACAAAATTGTTTAAACAATACAACAATAACGGATAACAAGATGTTACTTAGCACCATCTATGTAACCGGGTAGACCCCTCCGCCAAGGACAAAATGAAGAAATAAGTAAACGAGTCAATAAATAATCAAAAGGACTGAAAAGACGCTTTCCTAGAATCTTTCGAAATACTTCAAAAGCGCTCAAGAGTCGCGAGGCTTCTTCCGTCTCGCCACTAGTTAATTATCAAGAAAGTTCTCAGGGTAAAACTAAAAAAATTTTTTTTTTTTTCGAAAACTGCTGAAAACTGCGAGGATTTATTTTATGGTCTAATTTCCGTGAAGGACCCAACAGACAGGATGATGGAGACTTCAAGTCGCTCTCAGATGCAGGACGATGAGGTCCAAGAATAATATCCCCAAGATAACAATAGGTCAGTATCGAACTTCGAAACTTGAAAAACCACAAATTGGAGAACACATACATCTTAAAAATCCTCACTGATGAGGGAGCATGACGCTACGAAACTGTAGGTTGATTTTTTTAATATGTATTTGTCATATAGCGAAATAATTATGAGAAATTAGAATGATTTCATGAGGCCTCACAAAAGGTTTTTAGAAATGTTTCATCCTTGCATTTTTAACTCTGAATAAAAGTGAATTTGAACCTCTGATACTGCTGTTGAGTAAGATCAGAAGCCAGACTTTTCTTTTTTTGGTATCTCTTATATACAGAGCAGTTATATTTTGACATCATCGCACAGCAAATAATGTTCGGCCATATAATTAAATGGACATTTTCTTTTTTTTTCCAGTGGAAAAAGAGTGCTTATTTTTCTAAAATTACAATTAGCTATTATGATATGTGTTACATTTTGAATGCAATTGTGTAATGAAATAATTATGAAAAATTAAACAGAGTTCATGAGCAATACTTTTACCATAATTTCAGCCTTGTGTTCTTGACTCTGAATAAGAGTGAGTTTGAACCTTTGGTCGATTTAGGAGTTGCTGGCGGGTGGACAGCCAGAGATAAATTTGCTGGCATTGTTCATTCTGAGTTCATGGGGTCCCAAGGAAGGTTTTATGAAAGTTTCAGGCATATGTTTCTTAATCGGTATAAACGTGAATTTGAAACCCCCTTTGGAAGCTGCTGGCGGACATAAAGCCAGCCTTGACATTGCTCATTCTGTGTTCAGGAGACTCCAAGGAAGGTTTAATAAGAGTTTCAAGCGTATGTTTTTCACTGTGACTAAAAATTTATATTCAGTTTTTAGGGTTCACTTTTAATACCTAAGCCAGATTTCTAATCCGGCAGCAATATATTTTTGAGATGTTGGGGGTAGGCACTACTTATCTAGGGGGTCAAACCTTTTGTGTTCAAAACTCGGAATAAACACTCTGGGATCCCGGTCTACAAGTAGGAGGATGTTTGTCGCTATCGTACATTTAATGCAACAAACATAATGAACTCACTTTACTTCTATGCCGCAAGTCAACTTTGAGAGCTGGAAAAAAACTTGACAACTCTCCCTCTTTTTCTACCGTTCTTATTTTCATACTATTTCTCTCCATGTCGTTGTGCTTATTATCAAGCGGAAATTACTATTTACTCTCAATTCTTAATTACTCTCTTTTGCTCAAATGTTTCAGGATATACAATTGAAGTAAAGGAATGTTTTATTTCTTATGATTAATCCTAAATACCATAATGTTATAGTATCATCAGTATGACACCTAAAAATGGACCCAACATCGGGAATTTTCCGGTGAAACCCCACACCCCCATAGCAATGTCAAAAGTCAAGGGTTGTCCCTCTCCAAACACTAGGTGTTAGAGGGCAAGGCCTTTAAGACTCGGGAGGAGAAAGAGTGACATGATCTGAGGAGGCTGAAAGGTGCAGGACATGGAAGGTAGAGTCACTTAAGTCCGGAAGATTCTAAAGACCTGCGAGACAGTTGCGTTAGTTAAATGACTGGGAGGTTGAAATGAGTCATGACTTGTGGAATGATAAGAATATGAATGAAAGAAGTTGTTCTAGAAGAAAGTGAAAAGGAAATATGTTGGAAGCAACGAGAACGCAGAATTAAACTTAGGAAGGACTCTAGGGGCAAAATAGAGGCTGTGATGGATATAATCAAATAATCAAATGAGAATGGACTAGAGCAATCACAAATATCAAAGACAAAACTGTGTTCGAAATAAAATCAGTATAAATATGCTAACATCCTTTCCACACACAACTGTTTCCCAGATTACAAAACCGGTCATTGGAGCAACGTTGCAATACTTCCATTTTTCTCAATGGCAATATTTTGGACTGGCGTGAAGCTTATACGTTTCACTTTTCTTTATACGGATTTGTTGCGACAGAATAGACTCACGGAAGATACGCAGACGACATTCTACTGGAATTTCAGTTGCTTTCCAGCAATTTTTCGGTCGTTACTTTTGGACGGTTCCCCTCTCTCTCTCTCTCTCTCTCTCTCACATAGCGCCATCATCAATATTGTTAATCTGGAATGATTTAACAGACGCAATCAGTGTCAGAGAAGTTCCAGATGGGGAAAGTTTAGTCACAGCCAAACTGGGCATGAAAGCCATTGCTCATCTGGCTTCCGAGATTCAACAGGAAGAATTTGATCCATTATTACTCCAAAGGTTTTCGATAAAGACTGAAAGGTGGTCGAATAATGGGACTCGTTTCGTCGTTAGACAGTGCCAACACTTCAGACAGTTTTTATACGAATATACAAAGACAAATAAGACAGATTCGTTATAAAATGTCAAACCTTTCAAATACTTTCAAGAATATTTCGTACAGCTGTTTAATGTAGATATAAGATTTATCAGAACAAAATAACGCAACCCCTCCACTGAAGTGAAGTGAAATCCACCTCTTTCCCTTAACCATCAACACCGCTATGCAAAACTGTATATCTCTGAACGGAATTTATTTTCGTGGCAAGTGGGGTAAAGAACTTCCAGAAAAATTCCTTACTGGCCATTTCTTGTAAGATATCTCCAAAGGGAAGCTATGAAGTGCTTAAGACGTTTTTAAGCGGTGGAAAGTTTGGACGTTTTAGTGTGGTGGGATTTATGCTACAAAAATCCTCAGCGTCAGAAGGATTAAAACATATGGCGGTTCTTGGCGCATATGAGAAGGAGCTGTTTGTTTGTAATTTGGGTATTAGAGGCATAACTATAAAAAGTTTCCCTCTCTCTCTCTCTCTCTCTCTCTCTCTCTCTCTCTCTCTCTCTCTCTCTCTTGCACTGTTGCACACACATACACAAGAAGTTTGAAACACTTTGGACAAAGGAAACATAAACCAACCAAATGAAGACCTAAAACAATGGCATAATCTCTCTCTCTCTCTCTCTCTCTCTCTCTCTCTCTCTCTCTCTCTCTCTCTCTCTCTCTCTCTCCGCGCGCGCTCTCACACACACACACACACACACACACACATATGCGGTTTTTAGAAACGTTGCTCATGACGAGAAACACCCAGAGGAAAGCACGAATGTCACAGATTATGAACTCAGCGAACAAAAGCTGTCAACTTCATAACTGCTGAAAGTGCTGAAGGAGAGCAGGAAAACAATGAAAAAAGGCCTCCTTATAAAAAAGTGCAAGCCGTCTAACTTTTTCATTGAATCTTTTGATTTTGTCGTTATTGTTAGTAGGAAATGTAACACCGTAGTAACCTTAGTCAATAAAGCCTCTGGGCAATCAGAAAAGTTTAGTAAGGTTTTCTCAGTATGTTCTGTAAAAGGGTAATATTAATAATTATAACAATAATATTGATGGTGCAATAATTGAGGCAGTGATCATTGTTAATAGTATTATTATATTTGTAGCTGTAGTACTGGGAGAGAGAGTAGCATGAATAGTTAACAAGCAACCATCGTGATCACCGAAACATTTGGGAACTTTTTTGTCTAACGATCGTTTCCTGTCACTACTAATTCACCGACAGTAAGGTAGACAGATTAATGGAGCCAGAGAGAGAGAGAGAGAGAGAGAGAGAGAGAGAGAGAGAGAGAGAGAGAGAGATTGGGAAAAACTCTTCCAAAATATCATTAATTAAAACCGGAAAGTCAATTATGTTTAGTTAACCTTCAGTCTGGCCTTATACTTTAAAGATACAAGATACGGCAATAAATCTTTAAAAAATTTAAAAACTTAATTTTCTAAATAACTTAATATTTTGTCCTGCTGAAGAGTCACACTTTTTTTTCTCTCTCTCCCCCCTTTATCTTTGTTTTCAATTTCATACCCATTCTCCTCTTCACTCAGTCTTTCCTACCTTTTCCCTCTCTGTAAAATGACTCCTATTACTGGCCCCTATTTCTGTGCCGTACCCAGATGCACCTGAATGTCTGCTGATAATAAGCGCTTATATTATGCTGCAAAATAATTTGCAAAAAATTATGCTACAAAATATTATACTGTTTGATACTCCGTGAATAAGCCTCGTCTTAAGTTTCTTCGTCACGCCAGAAGAGGTGACGAGTTGTTTTATTTGATGAAGAATAAAGACAGTGAAAATAAAACTGGAATATGGTAAAAGGTTTCAAAACAGTAGTAAGCGGCAGACCCTTCCCCTAAAACCAGGATAGCTTCAGGCATTATGCAAAACGGATGAAGAAGAAAAAGAAGAAGAAGAAGCAGAGGAGAATTCCTAGCACTTCGTAACACTGACCAGTAAACAAAGATGGTGTACCTTCCAGCAATAAATTACTGTTATGGAATTGAATGGAAATATTAGCATTCCATCAGGTGAACATCTGCCAATATTCATTTTCCAAATCCCAAAGGATTACGATGTTCGCTGAAGGTGAGGGAGTGATTAAGCACTGTTTGACCTGAGGTTAAAGAGAGATCTTGCGACAGAATAATTACATTCAGTTGTGTTTTCAAGGATTGCTCTTTATTAAGTTATGCGGGACTCTCATTTGCTGGAACAATTGATGAAATAGGAACTTTAGAACAAGGTGGTAATTAAGGTAAGTTGTGTATCATCCTAGTAAACCCCATTTATCAAGCAACCCCAGCTTTAAAATGACGACCAAATATATATATATAGCTTTAAAATGATAACAACACACATATATATATATATATATATATATATATATATATATATATATATATATATATATATATATATATATATATATATATATATATATATATATATATATATATATATATATATATATATATACTTCTCTCATCATATGCTGCAGATACTCCGACAAATATAAAATTGACAGACAAATCAGCATCTTCCCGGGCGGCCTTACTTTCCTATAAAATGTCAATATTGCAGGGTAGTTGGTTTGTGGATCACACGACTTAAAATCAAACCCACATACTAATATACCAGTTGCTTTTAACGTCCGGAAATTCTTTAGTAGTATGAGCTGGAACGCACTGCAAGGCTCTTACAAAAAAGAAAAACTTGGCATAATACCGGCAGATTAGCCACTTCCAATTCCCGCATAATTTCTCGAAACTCGCAGGTTCTCACTACTTTACATTAGGAACAAATAAACTTTTACAAATACCAAAAAATCATTACTGGATCTGAAACAACTCCCCAACGACAAGAGTTACGAGGTACAGCGTCCCAGTATCTTTAGCAGAAGAGAGTCATTCTCTTGCTTCCTCAACAGGTGGAAAACGATTTCATATCTTCTCAGCAAGGCATCTTGGCCCAAGGCTCACCCCCCCCATAACACTATCGCCCCCCCTCCTCCTCCTCACACGAAATTTCCTCCTCAATCTGATTCAGGCAAAGAAATCTCCCACTCAGTGACTGATCCGGGTTCTTCCATTTTCAGTCTCCAGTTTGTCTTTTCCCTTCTGGTTATAAATAAGTATCTCACGATAAGTGAATTTTCCCCTCTGTTTCTTTTAGGCAAAATCAAGCAACGCATGCGCAATAAAGGCAAAGAAACAGCCAGCGAGATAGGGAAGGGAGTTCAAGAGACAATATTTAAAGAATTATGAAAAGCTGTCAAATGCCAAAAGAAATACTGAGCACTGAATGTTGGGTGTATATAACTGTAACTATCTGCATTGTTTTGTCACTTATTTTCTTTGTATGATTTAGTCTGCGTGATCCAGTTTGGTTCGAAATGCGTTTGTATGTTTAGTTTATTTTGGTTTTACGCCATACTTGCGTATTTCATGATTCACTTCATATTTCTCTAGTGCCAGCTTATTTACTACCTATTCTACCCATTTCACTCTTCGTAAATTCGTGACTTCCTGACATATAAAATCTGCTGTACGTTGTCGCTCGGTCACTTATGCAACATACAGCTTTTCCTTCTACTTTCAAACTTCACACTCAACAGTTCCTCATGAGACGCCGCTTGATTTAAACAAAGGCCTCAGTGTCAAAAGTCAAAACTCACACTGCTCTTCTCCTGCCAAACCACCTGTTACTAGTCGTACCTTCTTTATCAAAGTCCTACCCTATATTTTCCCAAGTATTCCAGGTAAGGTTTTGTCTTCATACTTGTGACACTCACCCCCGTCCTCTTGTGATTCCATCAATTACCGTCGTTTTCACGTCCTTCAACCTCCTAATAGTACTACGTAGTCCTCAACAGCCACTTCCACAACCCCGCATGAAAGATCTGGCCCTCTCCTGTCCCGCCATTCAGCAACTTTCAGAGAAGTCGCGACACTGACAGAGGCTCCAGTTACTTCAGCAAGAATCTCTCCATTACACCTTTTATTTTAGATCCTTTTGTTCGCTAACCTTTCGTAGGGAACAACTCCCTCCCAGAGGAACTTTGCTTTCCCCTGAAAGTATCTTACCAAGATTCATTTTTGCATTTTCACAATTTTCCTTCACTTTCGCTCCCATTTCCTCTTTAACTGCCTCATTTACTCAAACGTATGCAGTTGAACATGTTTTTCTCAACTATATTGTAACTGCATCTCCCAAACCGACCTTTAACTTCCTTATTGTCAATTCCTAATCTCTCCTCTCATTAACTCAGCTCCTACATGTTTATTCCTTTGTATTCCTTAGGCCTATGTGATTCTCTCTCTCTCTCTCTCTCTCTCTCTCTCAATAAACTATGGTGATACAGAAGGTATGCTATATGCATATAAAGGTCCTAATAATGGGACAATCACAAATAAGGAAGCAGTTAAAGACCTTGGTGTGATGTTGAATAGGAATATGTTATGTAATGACCAAATAGCAATAATATTGGCAAAATGCAAAGCAAAAATGGGAATGTTGTTCCGGCACTTCAAACCAAGAAAAGCCGAACACATGATTATGCTTTATAAAACGTACGTACGTAGTCCACTTGAATATTGTAATATAATATGGTACCCACACTACCAAAAGGATATTGTACAAATAGAGAGTGTACAAAGGTCCTTTACAGCTAGAATAAGTTAAGTTAAGTATACCTTAGTTTAACCAGACCACTGAGCTGATTAACAGCTCTCCTAGGGCTGGCCCGAAGGATTAGACTTATTTTACGTGGCTAAGAACCAATTGGTTACCTAGCAACGGGACCTACAGCTTATTGTGGAATCCGAACCACATTATAGCGAGAAATGAATTTCTATCACCAGAAATAAATTCCTCTAATTCTTCATTGGCCGGTCGGAGAATCGAACGCGGGCCTAGCAGAGTGCTAGCCGAGTACGATATCGACCCATCCAATGAGGAACTTACAGCTAGAATAGAAGTTAAGGACCTTGACTACTGGGAAAGACTACAATCCTTAAATTTATATAGTCTTGAAAGAAGAAGAGAACGCTACATGATTATCCAGGCATGGAAACAGATAGAACGAATAACTGAAAACATCATGGAGCTAAAAATATCAGAAAGAGCAAGCAGAGGTAGATTAATAGTGCCCAAAACTATACCAGGAAAACTAAGGAAAACACACAGGACATTAATCCACCGCGCACCAGCATCGATAATGCAGCGTCTATTCAATGCGCTACCAGCTCATCTGAGAAACATATCAGGAGTGAGCGTAGATGTGTTTAAGAATAAGCTCGACAAATATCTAAGATGCATCCCAGACCATCCAAGATTGGAAGATGCAAAATATACCGGAAGATGCATTAGTAATTCTCTGGTAGACATCAGAGGCGCCTCACGCTGAGGGACCTGGGGCAACCCGAACAAACTGTAAGGTCTGTAAGGTAAGGTAAGGCCTCTCTCTCTCTCTCTCTGTACGTAAGAGGGGGATCAAAATACAGATAAAATCCGGACGTATAAACCCGTAAGAAACGCAACAGAAACTGAACGCGAATTCCCTCCGCTCTGTGTTGACCGAAATATTCCCGCCATTCCCGAGAGACAAATCCAGCCAGCGCCGTCCATCCAGTGTCTTCGTTCCTGGAAACTCGCGGCGCTTGACTCGATCCTGGAGCCTCTGGAATGAATGAATGACTCAGACACGTCCTTCAGGAAGCGAGCCCGAGGCCACTACTGTACACTCGCAGATTTAATGGCGCCGAGTGAAAGTTGGGTCAGGTTAGTTACGACTTTGATTCGAAAGAGAAGATGAAGATGGAAGGATTCCGAGAGGATTTGCTCACCCAAGTTGTTACTCGTGGGGCGTCTCTGCTGGGCTTTCCTTCGGCGTACGGAAAGGGGGAAATTAGGATTAAATGAAAAATGACAGGAATAACAGAAAATCATTTTACCCGTCGGTACACTCATAGATTTATGTGCATTCCATAAACAAATTTTAACGCAAAACGAGTGTTTCAGTCTATGCATTAATTATATACCTTGAAATATGAAACGTTTTACCGAATGATAATTTAGGACTTTCGCATAAAAACCGTCCTTTGGGTCCGTCATAATAGAATAGAGAATCTAAATGAACCCCGCCTCCCTTTCCTCATTCATTATGGAACGGGAATGCTAATGAGTGACTATTTCCGGAGATTAAATGACATTCCGACTGATGGCTCTATGTATTATTCTCTCTCATTTATACTGAGACCGTTAACCACATTTATGATATGTATTTATTATCTATTATTTTCATCTTTTATGTATAATTTTTGATCCTATTCATACCTGTAAAACCTATGATTGAGAGAGAGAGAGAGAGAGAGAGAGAGAGAGAGAGAGAGAGAGAGAGAGAGAGAGAGAGAGAGAGAGAGTTTGCAATCCTACTTTTCCGTCCGTAAGGTTATGTATTGTTAGCTCTGACTCAAGTGTTACAAATGGAGCATGTATGTGCCATTACCTTACATATCTTAGCTTTTCTGAAAGGCATGATTGTTTATCTATATTTAACTTTTTTTTATCTGATCTGTTGAATCCTAAAACCTTACTTCTATATTTGGTCTTGTTCCACAGTAAGGCCAAAACATCTTGCAAAATAATAATGCCAATGAACAATCACATTCAAATATGCAGGAGAAAAACTTCCCACAGTAGTGCTGGAGAGGCACTGACTAATATTATAACAAACTTAACTTTTCAGAAACTCTCGTTTCCTTCCTTTCACAAACATTTCTTTGTGTTCATTCCCTCTGGGAAAGGAAACTGGTGTTTCCAGAAACTTGAAAGTTCGTTACCGGTGTAATTCTTACCAATACGTTTTTAGCACTATTTTATGAAGGTCTGTTTGTCCTGCACCAGTATCAACAATGTTAATGTACTGACGAAATTTCAAAATCCTATACGCTAATGTATCCAAAAGTGGTTCAGGCCAAGTGGGAACCAGTGACGATATTTACAAATTACTTAGGAATATGGAAATAGGTTTATTCTCCAGCAAACTCATCAAATTCCAGTGTCAACCGCTATTGGTGAGTATACACATGCATACACATATATTGTATGTGTGTGTGTATATATATATATATATATATATATATATATATATATATATATATATATATATATATATATATATATATATATATATATATATATATATATATATATATATACATACATATATTATTCAGAGGATGACCACCTATTCACACGGAACAAGCCTACACGCGGCACTGACTTGAAATTCAAACTTCTTAAAAATATGGTGTTCATATGATAGAAGCTACAGAAGATAACAGGAAATACAGAAAGTAGAGATCACTTATCAGAAAAGAAAAAAACAAAAATCAATCAATAAATAAATAAACTAATATATAAATACAGAATTAAATGACTGAGTAAAATATATGCTGAATCGCTTTAAGGTAGTATAGCTTTGCATCTTTGCTTGAACTTTTCAGGACAATTATCCCCAATGGACAATTACCACCGAGGACAACTACCTTTAGAACAATTACCCCCAAGGACAATTACCCCAAAGGACAATTACCCCCTGTTATTATATGCTGTTTGCAGAGAAGGATGTTTTAAAATCTACCTTGATAGATTTGGCGCCAAGTCTTGTTTCAGTAAGTTTAACTGCTCTAGAAAATTCATACAAGTTGTTTGGCTTTTATCAGGTAAAAGAACGTAAATTAATGGTACTGGACGGTCACTTAGCAGCCCATCAATTGTGTACAATTCTGAAAATATCATGGGAACCGTCTTGAATGTGCCATCTACATACCAGTGCCGTGCTCTGCATAAATAATCCAGGATTTCACGCGTTTAAAAAATCAAAAATCT
This sequence comes from Macrobrachium rosenbergii, assembly GCF_040412425.1. NCBI lineage: Eukaryota > Metazoa > Arthropoda > Malacostraca > Decapoda > Palaemonidae > Macrobrachium > Macrobrachium rosenbergii. The sequence continues at coordinate 7,507,132 of NC_089785.1, read as the reverse complement.
TTTTTTCAGCAGGAAGAGAGTCGTACAGCAAAAAACTTGGCCATCTTGCGTTCTTCTATGCTCGTTCGTTAAAGCCAATCCTTTTGCGTTTAGAGGTAAAGGCCGTAAGTGAGACGAACATTGTCGCCGACGTCTGTAACGTTTTAAGTGGTGAATTGGAAGCAAATTTGCTCGCGTTTCTCCATCAATGAGAGCACAGCCCTCAGCATGATTTGCTGCATAGTTTCTTCTGTATAGATAGGTTGTATTTTTATCTCATGGATTGTTTGAGCGGCTTTAATTTTTGTTTCATCAGGCGACTGGTTGTGATCGTGAAGTCTACCAACAGTTTCATTTCGTTGGATATGCACTTTCACTTTAGCTTTGCAGGTGGCTTTGTTTCTACGTCCTTCACACTCTCAGATGAAACAACACCATTTGCTAATTCTTTCTGCTTAACATAAAAATATCAGCCATAAACTAGACTCTTTTCCTCTATCACTTTTTATAAATTCCATAATGTTTAAAGGGATTAAAGTCTTTTCTCTAATGCTCAAAATTTAATTAAGAAAAAACTTGAATGAATTTCAAAAGACAAAAAAATTTGAATTTAAGAAATATATTCAAAAGCAATAAGAAGTATAACGATTGTTAAGTTACAGGTAATATGGCACTTAGTGACAGTTTACAAAAAAATTGTTCTTTTTAAATATAAAATTTATCCTATTCTGACAACAGAATATAATACCGGGGGATAATTGTCCTTGAGGGTAATTGTCCTGTGGGATAGTTGTCCTAGGGGGCAGTTGTCCTTGGGGGTAACTGTCCATGTGGGGTAGCTGTCCACGGGGGGCAACTGTTCTCATGCCCCAATTGCGCATCATCCTCAGGAGACTGTTCCATAATCCAATGGTGTGAGAAATATACGACCTCTGGAACTGAGAAGTTCAACAACGTGGAACATTTCACACACACACATATATATATATATATATATATATATATATATATATATATATATATATATATATATATATATATATATATATATATATATATATATATATATATATACATATACATATATAGAAATCATCAACACACAATCACGTGTGGAATAGAAATAAATTTCTGACTCACGTCGGGATCGAACCCAGGTCTCTCAGGTGGAAAGCAAGGGCGTTATCCACTGGGCCATACAAGTCTAAAAGAAGTTGGAACCTGAGAGCAACTGCACCCAAGGAATTACCTGGGCAAGCTAACTGCTTGCATACCAGCGAGTTTTCCCCAACTTCCCGGACTCAGCAATGACCCAATAGACAACATTTCATTCGAATTATCCCTTTGAGTGAATAAGATAGAAATCATCAACACACAATCACGTGTGGAACAGAAATAAATTTCTGACTCACGTCGGGATCGAACCAAGGTCTCTCAGGTGGAAAGCAAGGGCGTTATCCACTGGGCCATACAAGTCTAAAAGAAGTTGGAACCTGAGAGCAACTGACCCAAGGAATTACCTGGGCAAGCTAACTGCTTGCATACCAGCGAGTTTTCCCAACTTCCCGACTCAGCAATGACCCAATAGACAACATTTCATTCGAATTATCCCTTCTGAGTGAATAAGATAGAAATCATCAACACACAATCACGTGGAACAGAAATAAATTTCTGACTCACGTCGGGATCGAACCCAGGTCTCTCAGGTGGAAAGCAAGGGCGTTATCCACTGGGCCATACAAGTCTAAAAGAAGTTGGAACCTGAGAGCAACTGCACCCAAGGAATTACCTGGGCAAGCTAACTGCTTGCATACCAGCGAGTTTTCCCCAACTTCCTGACTCAGCAATGACCCAATAGACAACATTTCATTCAAATTATCCCTTCTGGAGTGAATAAGATAGAAATCATCAACACAATCACGTGTGGAACAGAAATAAATTTCTGACTCACGTCGGGATCGAACCCAGGTCTCTCAGGTGGAAAGCAAGGGCGTTATCCACTGGGCCATACAAGTCTAAAAGAAGTTGGAACCTGAGAGCAACTGCACCCAAGGAATTACCTGGGCAAGCTAACTGCTTGCATACCAGCGAGTTTTCCCAACTTCCCGACTCAGCAATGACCCAATAGACAACATTTCATTCAAATTATCCCTTCTGAGTGAATAAGATAGAAATCATCAACACACAATCACGTGTGGAACAGAAATAAATTTCTGACTCACGTCGGGATCGAACCCAGGTCTCTCAGGTGGAAAGCAAGGGCGTTATCTTATTCAAGTTAGATATGGGGGCCATCTACGTTATGCCTGCAGGTTTCTACTCCTGCGCCTTCATGAGAGGATCCAGGGTTTTTTCTGGAGTGATGTCGGGCACGACGTCAACAAATTGCCGTCGTTGCTGGGAGACATCTGTTTGGTGCAAAGGGATTCGTGGGCGCCACATTCAACATGGGCTTGTGCAATCGCAAGCCGGTCGGCATGGTTGGATTGCCAGGAATTCAGGGCATAAAGGAAAGCATGGGCTTGTACAGTCGCAAGCCGTTCAGCATAGTTGGATCGCCAGGAATTCAAGATGTGAAGGGAAGCATGGGCTTGTGCACTTGCAAGCCGTTCACCATAGTTGGATCGCCAGGAATTCAAGATGTGAAGGGAAGCATGGGCTTGTGCACTTGCAAGCCGTTCACCATAGCTGGATCGCCAGGAATTCAAGATGTGAAGGGAAGCATGGGCTTGTGCACTTGCAAGCCGTTCAGCATAGTTGGATCGCCAGGAATTCAAAATGTGAAGGGAAGCATGGGCTTGTGCACTTGCAAGCCGTTCAGCATAGTTGGATCGCCAGGAATTCAAAATGTGAAGGGAAGTATGGGCTTGTGCACTTGCAAGCCGTTCAGCATAGTTGGATCGCCAGGAATTCAAGATGTGAAGGGAAGCATGGGCTTGTGCACTTGCAAGCCGTTCAGCATAGTTGGATCGCCAGGAATTCAAGATGTGAAGGGAAGCATGGGCTTGTGCACTTGCAAGCCGTTCAGCATAGTTGGATCACCAGAATTCAAAATGAAGGGAAGCATGGGCTTGTGCACTTGCAAGCCGTTCAGCATAGTTGGATCGCCAGGAATTCAAGATGAAGGGAAGCATGGGCTTGTGCACTTGCAAGCCGTTCAGCATAGTTGGATCGCCAGGAATTCAAGATGTGAAGGGAAGCATGGGCTTGTGCACTTGCAAGCCGTTCAGCATAGTTGGATCGCCAGGAATTCAAGATGTGAAGGGAAGCATGGGCTTGTGCACTTGCAAAGCCGTTCAGCATAGTTGGATCGCCAGGAATTCAAGATGTGAAGGGAAGCATGGGCTTGTGCACTTGCAAGCCGTTCAGCATAGTTGGATTGCCAGGAATTCAAGATGTGAAGGGAAGCATGGGCTTGTGCACTTGCAAGCTGTTCAGCATAGTTGGATCGCCAGGAATTCAAGATGTGAAGGGAAGCATGGGCTTGTGCACTTGCAAGCTGTTCAGCATAGTTGGATCACCAGGAATTCAAGATGTGAAGGGAAGCATGGGCTTGTGCACTTGCAAGCCGTTCAGCATCGTTGGATCGCCAGGAATTCAAGATGTGAAGGGAAGCATGGGCTTGTGCAGTTGCAAGCCGTTCAGCATAGTTGGATTGCCAGGAATTCAAGATGTGAAGGGAAGCATCGGCTTGTGCAGTTGCAAGCCGTTCAGCATCGTTGGATCGCCAGGAATTCAAGATGTGAAGGGAAGCATGGGCTTGTGCACTTGCAAGCCGTTCAGCATAGTTGGATTGCCAGGAATTCAAGATGTGAAGGAAGCATCGGCTTGTGCAGTTGCAAGCCGTTCAGCATAGTTGGATCGCCAGGAATTCAAGATGTAAAGGGAAGCATGGGCTTGTGCACTTGCAAGTTGTTCAGCATAGTTGGATCGCCAGGAATCAAGATGTGAAGGGAAGCACGGGCTTGTGCAGTTGCAAGCCATTCAGCATAGTTGGATCGCCAGGAATTCAAGATGTGAAGGGAAGCACGGGCTTGGGCAGTTGCAAAGCCGTTCACCATAGTTGGATCGCCAGAAATTCAAGATGTAAAAAAGGAAGCATCGGCTTGTGCAGTTGCAAGCCGTTCAGCATAGTTGGATCGCCAGGAATTCAAGATGTGAAGGGAAGCATGGGCTTGTGCACTTGCAAGCCGTTCACCATATTTGGATTGCCAGAATTCAAGATGTGAAGGAAGCATGGGCTTGTGCAGTTGCAAGCCGTTCAGCATAGTTGGATCGCCAGGAATTCAAGATGTGAAGGAAGCATGGGCTTGTGCAGTTGCAAGCCGTTCAGCATAGTTGGATCGCCAGGAATTCAAGATGTGAAGGGAAGCACGGGCTTGTGCAGTTGCAAGCCGCTCACCATAGTTGGATCGCCAGGAATTCAAGATGTAAAGGGAAGCATGGGCTTGTGCAGTTGCAAGCCGTTCAGCATAGTTGGATCGCCAGGAATTCAAGATGTGAAGGGAAGCACGGGCTTGTGCAGTTGCAAGCCGTTCACCATAATTGGATCGCCAGGAATTCAAGATGTGAAGGGAAGCACGGGCTTGTGCAGTTGCAAGCCGTTCACCATAATTGGATCGCCAGGAATTCAAGATGTGAAGGGAAGCATGGGCTTGTGCACTTGCAAGCCGTTCACCATATTTGGATTGCCAGGAATTCAAGATGTGAAGGGAAGCATGGGCTTGTGCAGTTGCAAGCCGTTCAGCATAGTTGGATCGCCAGGAATTCAAGATGTGAAGGGAAGCATGGGCTTGTGCAGTTGCAAGCCGTTCAGCATAGTTGGATCGCCAGGAATTCAAGATGAAGGGAAGCACGGGCTTGTGCAGTTGCAAGCCGCTCACCATAGTTGGATCGCCAGGAATTCAAGATGTAAAGGAAGCATGGGCTTTGTGCAGTTGCAAGCCGTTCAGCATAGTTGATCGCCAGGAATTCAAGATGTGAAGGGAAGCATGGGCTTGTGCAGTTGCAAGCCGTTCAGCATAGTTGGATCGCCAGGAATTCAAGATGTGAAGGAAGCATGGGCTTGTGCAGTTGCAAGCCGTTCAGCATAGTTGGATCGCCAGGAATTCAAGATGTGAAGGGAAGCACGGGCTTGTGCAGTTGCAAACCGCTCACCATAGTTGGATCGCCAGGAATTCAAGATGTAAAGGGAAGCATGGGCTTGTGCAGTTGCAAGCCGTTCAGCATAGTTGGATCGCCAGAATTCAAGATGTAAAGGGAAGCATGGGCTTGTGCAGTTGCAAGCCGTTCACCATAATTGGTTCGCCAGGAATTCAAGATGTAAAGGAAGTATGGGCTTGTGCAGTTGTAAGCCGTTCAGCATAGTTGGATCGCCAGGAATTCAAGATGTGAAGGGAAGCATGGGCTTGTGCACTTGCAAGCCGTTCAGCATTGTTGGATTGCCAGGAATTCAAGATGTGAAGGGAAGCATGGGCTTGTGCAGTAGCAAGCCGTTCAGCATAGCTGGATCGCCAGGAATTCAAGATGTGAAAGGAAGCATCAGCTTGTGCAGTTGCAAGGCGTTCAGCATTGTTGGATCGCCAGGAATTCAAGATGTGAAGGGAAGCATGGGCTTGTGCAGCTGCAAGCCGTTCAGCATTGTTGGATCGCCAGGAATTCAAGATGTGAAGGGAAGCATGGGCTTGTGCACTTGCAAGCCGTTCAGCATAGCTGGATCGCCAGGAATTCAAGATGTGAAGGGAAGCATGGGCTTGTGCAGTAGCAAGCCGTTCAGCATAGCTGGATCGCCAGGAATTCAAGATGTGAAAGGAAGCATCAGCTTGTGCAGTTGCAAGGCGTTCAGCATTGTTGGATCGCCAGGAATTCAAGATGTGAAGGGAAGCATGGGCTTGTGCAGTTGCAAGCCGTTCACCATAGTTGGATCGCCAGGAATTCAAGATGTAAAGGGAAGCATGGGCTTGTACAGTTGCAAATCGTCCAGAATATGTAAACCATCAAGAATGCAAGATATGAAATGATGTGTTCTATAATGAACTGTAGTTCCTCGTTGGATGAGTCGGTAGAGTTGTTGGCTAGCTCTCCGCTAGGCCGGAGTTCGAGTCTCTGGCCAGCCAATGAAGAATTAGAGGAATTTATTTCTGGTGATAGAAATTCATTTCTCAGTATAATGTGGTTCGGATTCCACAATAAGCTGTAGGTCCCCTTGCTAGGTAGCCAATTGGTTCTTAGCCACGTAAAAGAAGTCTAATCCTTCGGGCCAGCCCTAGGAGAGCTGTTAATCAGCTCAGTGGTCTGGTTAAACTAAGATATACTTAACTTATAACGTACTGTGTATTAAAATAATTGGGCATACAAGACAAATAATTTTCGTATCTAGTGCATACAGTTTGCTATGATGCTGGAGCTGGCCCTTACTGAATTTTCGATTGGACAGTCATCGTACCCGGGCGGGGACGCCCAGTGGTAGGTGGTCCGAGCTCCTATTAAGTCTTGGACGACTCTGAAGAACTATGTGCTGGCCTGTCAGTGGCACTTCCGCTGCAGGTGCATTTGTGTCGACGCTGGAAATTTACACAGTTAGATACAACGAGGTTGTCCGACGCATGCGTGTTTTCCTGACAATGATCAGGATTTAAGTACATGGAAACAGTGTGAGTGCGTATGTGTGTGGCACTCTCTAATGGTATATTATCAGGGGGATAGACTCTTGCAGGGGGACTTCATTTTGATACTGGTTCTGTTATTTGTCGGCATAGGAAAGTGAGTACCATCACTCATGAACACATATCTTTTCCAGACATTGTGTGGAAAGACCCAGTTGAGCTGCAGTGAAACTCCTCTGTGTTTCCATTATGCATTTTCCTGTTTTGTTCTCCATTGTACATTTTTTCTGTTTTGAATATTCATATCATTTAACACCATTTCAGGTTTTAATGTATGATATGTTTCTTTCAACAGGAATCCTGGGTTCGTCTTGTGAGGAACAATATTTTGGAAGTGGTGTTTATTTTTTTACATACTATATGACAGTTATTGTGGTCTAGAATAATTATGGCCTTTTCACTTTGTTTGGTGACCAGGGTGTTAGTCGCTATTATTAGGTGGTCTAGAATCTTTAATCTGAATGTTTGTGAATCAAAATTTCCTCTAGTGATGTTTTCCATTTATAGGGGGTGAAATTCACTCCTTTTCATGATCTTAGCTTTTGCCGAATTACTTCTGTTATATTTGCAAATAAAGCCTAGTTTTGTATCTGTGTTTAATTCCAGCAGGCCTTTGTTTAAGAATAGGTTCAGTGAGAGGAGGAATTTGCTGACCCAGGAATGGGCCATCGCTACCAGAGATCTTAGGAAAGTAAGATGATTGATTCTGTTCTTAAAACAGATACAGCAATAAAAAAAGATGACCCTATCTGACCTGGGGTAGGGTAATATATATATATATATATATATATATATATATATATATATATATATATATATATATATATATATGTATGCATATATATACATGTATATATATATATATGTATGTATATATATTGTCTCTATATATGTATGTATATGTATGTATGTATGTATGTATATGTATATATATATATATATATATATATATATATATATATATATATATATATATATATAATATATATATATATATATATATATATATATATATATATATATATATATACATATATACATATATATATATATATATATATATATATATATATATATATATATATATATATATATATATATATATATATATATATACATATATACATATATATATATATATATATATACATATATATATACATATATACATATATATAACACATATATATATATATATATATATATATATATATATATATATATATATATATATATATATATATATATATATATATATATACATATATACATATATATATATACATATATATATATGTATATATATATGTATATATATATATATATATATATATGTGTATGTATATATATGTATATATATATATATATATATATATATATATATATATATATATATATATATATATATATATATATATATATATATATATATATATATATATATATATATATATATATATATATACATATATATATACATATATATATATATATATATATATATATATATATATATATACATATATACATATATATATATATACATATATATATATACATATATATATATATATATATACATATATACATATATACATATATATATACATATATACATATATACATATACATATATACATATATACATATATATATATATATATATATATATATATATATATATATACATATATACATATATACATATATATATACATATATACATATATACATATACATATATACATATATACATATATATATATATATATATATATATATACATATATATATATATATATATATATATATATACATATATATACATATATATATATATATATATATATATATACATACATATATATATATATATATATATATATATATATATATATATATATATATATATATATATACATATATATACATATATATATATATATATATATATATATATATATATATATATATGGTGTCCGGCCAATTCGGTCCCGGGACAATTTGGTCCCAGACAATTCTGGTACTAGGACAATTGGTACCAGGACAATTCGGTACCCGGCTTGTCATTTTATTTTTTTTTAGTTTGGCTATTCCCTTTAGTTGTTTATAGATAATATAAACTAACTACCCAACTATTCATTCATAAACAATTAGTTTGGTTATTCCTTAGTTGTTAATAAGAAAAAAGACTATTAGTTATTTTACTCCAAATTTTTTACAAAGTTTACTGCAAAGGTACCTTTAGATTTTTTATTCTAGTTTCACCCCATCATTCACACAATGGAGTCTTGCAAGTGCATACGATCGGAAAAGGGAAATACAAAATTAGTCGATAAGGAAAACTACGTGTACCAAAAACATAAAGAAAATGCTGATGGTACGAAGATATATTGGCGTTGTGAAAGGCGGTCTTGCAAAGCACGGCTTCACTCAGATGTTAATTTTCATGCGCTCAAGTATATTGGAAATCATAATCATAGCACAACTGCAGCTGAAGTGAGTGCAAAAGTTGCTACTGCAAATATTAGGGAAAGGACAATCACAAGTCAAACACCTTCTCGTTCAATTTTAACAGAAGAACTAGGAAATTTAAATGAGTGCGCAGTTGCTGATGTGACGAAACTAGTTCATATTAGTCGAAATATGAGACGATGGAGAGGTGATCAGGCTAATTATCCACCGATCCCACAAAAATTAATGGATTTCAAATACCACGAGAGTTTGGTGTTATCGAGAATGGCTCTATCTTTTGCAGTATGACAGTGGCATAGACGACGTTAAACGCATTTTAATTTTCGCTACTAATGACGCTCTTCACGATTTGAGACAATGTGCGAATTGGGCAGGAGATGGAACTTTTAAGAGTTGCCCTGTTATATTTTTCCAACTTTATGTCTTGCATATACAAATTAAAAACTTCAGTGCTCCAAGATTGTGTGCCCTCTTACCTGATAAGTCTCAGAATACGTATAACCGGCATTTCCAAAAAGTGAAAGAATTAGTGAATGACGAGGGGCCAGATGCTATGATAATGGACTTCCAAAAAGCTGCGCAAAACTCATTTTCAAATACGTTTCCAGAAACAACTATTTCTTTTTGCTTGTTTCATTTAGGACAGAATGTTTACAGACATATTGTAACTGAAGGTTTCAAAGTACGTTACCACGAAAATGACATATTTAGTCATAAAAAGAGATGTTTTATAGCCCTAGCCTTTTTACCTGTAAATCAGGTTGCTGATGCTTTTGATGAATTGGTTGACGATGACGATATCCCGCAACCTATTGTCTCTTATTTTGAAAATTCATATATAGGACCAGTGAGAGGGAGAGGTGCCAGAATGAGGAGACTTGATCCAAAATTTTCAATAGAATCTTGGAATGTTCTAAACCGATGTTTGAACGGAGAATCGCGTACAATTAATAATTTGGAAGGTTTTCACAGCACATTTATAGCAAGTCTTTCCAGTATCCATCCAAACATATGGAAATTGATTGAAGCCCTGAAAAGTGAAGAGAGTTTGGCAAAAACAAAATTACAAAAGCTTCGGAACGGGGATGAACCAGTCAAAAAGAAGAAGTACAGGGATTGTGACAAGCGCATCACTCATCTAGTACAGAGCTATAATCAAGCAGAAAGAATGCAGTTCCTTAAAGCAATCGCTCATAATATTAAGCTTTAAAAATTTTTTTTACTTTTAAGTACAAGAAATGTACGGTTTTACTGTTTTACTTTTTATATAGATACGTTTAACGACAAATGTATGGTTTTACTATTTTATTTTTATTAGATACTTTTAACGACAAACAATGTATGGCTTTTACTATTTTATTTTTATATAGATACTTTTAACGACAAACAATGTATGGTTTTTACTATTTTATTTCTATATACATACTTTTAACGACAATAAATGTAAAAGTCTGGAATAAAGAAACTAAAAAGTTTTTTTAAATAAATCATTTCATTTATGTCTGCCACCCACTTTTTTATATTCTTTGTAAATAAGTAAGAAAATAAACAAACTAATCGTTTAAAAATGACAAGCCTGGTCTGCCACCCACTTTTTTATATTCTTTGTAAACAACTAAGGAAAATACCAAATTAATCGTTTAAAAATGACAAGCCGGGTACCGAATTGTCCTGGTACCATATTGTCCTAGTACCGTATTATCTGGGACCGAATTGTCCAGGACCAAATTTGTCCGGGACCGAATTGTCCGGGACCGAATTGTCCTAGCACCATATATACATATATATATATATATATATATATATATATATATATATATATATATATATATATATATGTACGTATATATATATACATATATATATATGTATATATATGTATGTATGTATATATATATATATATATATATATATATATATATATATATATATATATATATATATGTGTGTGTGTGTGTGTGTGTGTGTGTGTGTGTGTGTGTGTGTGTGTGTGTGTGTGTGTGTGTGTGTGTGTGTGTGTGTGTGTGTGTGTGGGTATATTCCTAATGTCTCTAGATTTAGACTAGATCCCCAACAAATCGGTATTCATCAGAATATTAGTCAGAAACGAATGACTGTTCCTGTCAATATCACCTACCAAAATAATTATAGATTTATGTAATATGCAACAACACACACACAACTCATGTTAAAATCATATTAGCTCACATTACATCGGGGGGTTTTCTCCGCTGGATATAAACGGGTGCATTTGCATAATCCTGATTGGGTATATGCCTTCGCATAATCTTAATTGCAATAAAAAAGCTTTGTTACATTTCCGTGATAGATAAAAGTATTTCTGAACAGTTTAACACCACTGCAGTTGATACTATTAGGTATTAATATATAACGTAAGCACTTAATGGAGAGCTTAAAATCCTCTCAAACAAGGAAAAAACCAGAGTTCCAAATTGCACCGTTGACCTCTCCAGGGTCTACTCAGGTCTGGAAAGGTTCCAGCTGTTTCATTTCCAACTCTGACCTTTGCACTGGAAGTAGAGGAGTGTGGATTTTAGTTTTGCCATTTTCAATAAAATTTCAGGGTACGTTTGTTTTTTTAATGAAATTTTCCTGGAAAAACTACAGGAAAAAAATTGCCAAAAATCAGAAACTCAAAATATTAAAAATCCCCGGCTTTGTTTTAATCTACCATGTTTCCCCATGTTATATTTAAAATTTCATTTAGATTGGTCCAATACTAAGGAGGAGATGCATTTTAAAGGCGAAAAACTTATGTTTTGAGAAACGGGCCTTCAAAGTTTTAGTTACATAAAAAAAGTAAAAGGGACTTCAAAGACTGTGTTACAATTAATTCTATGGTTTTAATTTTTATTTTTGGGTATTAATTAATGCAAAATGATTATAAATAAGAATATTAATTGATTATTTATGTGCCTAAGACACATTCTCATAAATTTTAGGTGCCTGGTCCCCTGTCTGATCTTGCTGCAAGGTATTACTCTAGGTATCATAGTTGCCTACACTTTTTATTAGTGTCTCGAATCCATCCCTTGCCAAATGGATCCTGGGAATTACTTTACATTCACAATTAGGGATTCGTGATTCAAGTAATTCATCAAGTCTTGCTTCACTTATTATGATCATTTTATTTTCAGGCTCGTCTATAATATCAGCCTCCGAGCTACTGCTTTTTTTTCTAAAATATCTTTGCCCTTTGGTAGTGACGAACAAATAAAAAGGCGTTTAGGGGTGGATGTGGTTGGTCTCTGGTCAGCAGAGATCGCTGCCTGCGCCGTTTGATGGGCGACAGCTCTCTCTCTCTCCGTCGCTCCATTCCCCTCTATGGCACTAATTTCTTGAACTCTTTCTTCTACTTCTCGCTTGGACTTTTCCACTTGGCTTTTCCGCATTCTAGAAGCATGAAGTGAACTCTTGGACCTTTTAGGCACGGTGAAAAACAAAAACACCGCAGAAAATACAGAGTTCAGTCAAGGCTAGCGAGCATGAAAAAACGTGTCCTTCTAGCTTGGAAGTTTATAGGCAACTCTCGGCCACAGTCGGCGTCATGGTATGACGTGTGCGTTGTCATGGCTAGGAATAACTAAAAAGGTGCCGAGTAGGATATTATTGACATTATACATTTCATTTCAAAGGAAGTTTTCGTAATATATATCGCAAAAACTATACCAGACTAAATCATTTGCGCTACTGGTGTTTTATGGGTATATAGTTATTGTTACATTTTAGGCCATAACTAGAGAAATACGGTAAATTTTAGCATAATATTTCGTGGACACATTCTTGAACCCTATACGAAGCCATAGAATTTTTTTCAGCAAATCGAATTTTTAAAGATTATTGGTTTTTTTAGGCGGCTGATCCCCTGAAGGAGATCCGCCTAACTCCCCTGACAAGCCGGTGTTGCCATAAAGAGAGAACATTACACTTTCCCTTCAAGTTGCTGCTCAAACCATCCGTAACAGGCTACATGAGAACAATATATTATTTCATCGTACTACTGCCAAGAAACACTTCATATCAGCGAAACACAAAGAATAGAGGCTAGGGTTTGCGTTATGATATAACCCAGTGGCCGATGATTTCTGTAAGGATCATCTTTTGCGATGAGGAGGAGACATTCTCCACTGATGACCATGGTAGTGTTCTTCACTGCTGGCATTTAGCATTAACTAAATTAATGTTGAACTTCTTGTTAATTTTAATTCTTTAGAAGCTTAGATAATAAGAAATACAAAAATAGGCATTATTTATTCGGTTAACTTCATAAGAGGCAACAAAATGATAGGCCTAAGTAGCAATGAAAGAAATTAGAAATTACATATGATAATGGCATTATATATATATATATATATATATATATATATATATATATATTATATATTATATATATATATATATATATATATATATATATATATATATATATATGCGTGTGTGTGTGTGTGTGTGCCCGTGCGATTATATTCTATGTATTACAAAAACAGACGTGAAATCTGTTAGTCTAGTTCGGTATATTTTATAATAAGTTTCACTAGTTCACAATATACATAGGATTAGTCATTCAAAAATTTGATTAATAATAATGTGCAAGCAAATCTTTACAAAAGTCGTATTTGTTGATGTTAACAAGACTAATAGTTCAACTTATAACAGTCGTAGGCCTATGCCTACAAAGTTCACACATATGGAGATAAAACAACGATAGTGATGACAGTTGGAGATGAAAATATTAAAACATAAGAACAGCGATGACCTCTGAAGTATTATAGTAACATCCTTTAATTAAGTAAAGTATGACAACGGTAAGCAGTATCAGAAAAAGCCCTGTTTAAGGGAAACTACAGGTAATTTCTCGGACCCACCACTAGTGTTCAGTTGTATCATGCGCTTACAACTGAGTTGCCAAATAGCGCCAGATGTCGCTATTATGAGCTGTTGTCCGAAAAGTGTTGAAGTATGTTGCAAAACTTTTTTGAGTGATTGTACGTACCTTTAGGAATTACTCCCCTATCCCTCAGTAAGCACCGAGCCCACCTGGAGCGGCAAATAACACCTCGATTAAGGCCCCAAACTTATAGTACAAGCACGTGCTGCTTGGATCTTCATGCCTCGTGAGGTAAAGGTTAGATCCACAAACGAAAATTGCAGCCATGCTCAGGAGAAGCACTGAATAGGATAGGGTGGATGCGGTTAAGGTGTTGAGTGCTTCGTCTCCTCTGCTTCATCTCTGGAAGCCTGATGGAAGACCTTGACTGGAAAGCAACTGCAGGGGTCATTGGCCTTACACCGCTGGGAACTGCACACTTCAAGGAATTGGTTAGCCTTTAGTGTTCTTAGCCAATGAATCCTCCATGGATTTTGCCTATCAATGGATATGCGCAATTTAGAATTTAGGAATGGGCCCCCGTTCCAGGCAAGTGAGGTGACTAAGAATCTTCCAGTTTATAATTAGTAAGGAAAAATTGGAAGTGTTAATTGGAATTTAGGACGCATGAATCAAACCGGAAAGACAGGACGTAAAGAAAATGAATTATTGGGAACTGATTGGGCAATCTGGCTGTTTATAAATCACAGCACAAGGAAATAAGAAAATAGACTGCATGGGAGTAATGCGTATATTTTTACAAAGAGGACAAATGGAACTGGTAGCAAAAAAGAGGCCCAGACCGAATGAGATCAGTGAGCAGTAGATTACTGCTAGCAAATTTTAATGGAAACAGCGCAATATGCGTATTTTATTGCGCTGTGCATCAGCGAAAGAATAATGAAGAGGTACGAGGTAGATATTATACTGATACTTAGAATACTTTGAATAAAATATCAGAAAGAGATACGAGATTTGTTGTTGGTCACAAGAACTCAAAAGTTGGTGGGAACAATTAAGGTATGAATGATGTAATGTGTAGGGAGAGGCTGAAAACACAAATGCGATAAAAATTTCTTACTTTTGTGTGGCAATTAATCGAGATTTCTTGAGAAAAGGAGCAATGACGAAATGTTAGGAGCTACACAGGAGCTGATGTTTTTGACGGGGTATTTAGGTTTATTACAGTAAAGCATAGTGAACATGACCATGAAGAAGTTTTACAACTGAATATTGAAAGAGATTCTGCAGTTTTAGAAACTATATTGGAGGAGGACGCTATCCATACGGAATGGTTTGGTATCAAGTGTTTACCAGTCTGCTGGAGAAGCAGCACCGGGATATGCAGTAACAACATGGAAACATTAGATACAGCGTGAGCCTTGGGATACAATAAAGGATACACAAAAGTAAAAGATACGTGTACCCAAAGTTCAGGAGATGAAGAACGCAAAGCAATGGCCTATATGTTCATTTCTTAAGTCTAGCTAGAGGAAATTAAACAAAGATCAAGGAGAGATAAAAGAGAATACTTGGACATACGCGCTGATGATGTTAACTGAACCATGCATTCAAGGCCTGGCGTTTGTATTAGCACAGCCACAGAATTATTAATGAATATTCGTGGGTGAAGAGATTAGCAGGAAAATAGTTGTCATAGCGAGTGATGCGTCAATAACAACATCAGAAGAAGAAAGAACTTTTGGCGAAATATTTGTGCGAGGTCCTGAATAAGAGATAAGAGGGAAATAATCTGATCTATATGCCAGAACCTGAATGCACTTATGAATGAATTCACAGTTTTTATGGCGGAGTCACGAATAAAGAAAGTTAAGAAATGGGAAACACAATGTTCTGATGGGATCATTGCAGAAACGATTGGGATGAAACGGAAATGATACCTCCTGTACCACCAACAGTAGACTGTTCTGCAGAAATGGGAATTGGAAATCATAGCTACGTACCAACAAAGGTGACCTGACCGAATGTGGTATCTTAGAGACAATGCACTTGCGTCGAATGTAATGAAAATATTGAGTATACTTTTCTTCAACAGACTGAGGGAAAAAATTGATAAAATGCCTACAGATGACAAGGCTATTTTGAGAAACGGCAGGAGTCGCACAGATCAAATATTCCTGTCAAGATATATCGCACAGAAGTGTATGAAATTTAAAAATCGCCTTTGATAGCTTTTGTTGATAACGAGAAAGCATATGATATAGTCCACGACCAATAGCATGGAAGGTCTTGCATAACTGGCGCATTACCATTCAGTATGTAAAGCTAGCTGAAATTAGCCATGTAAGTAGATGCAAAGTAAACGTTGATGGGGACATATCAAGCGAATTTGCAGAAAATTGTGGGGTGTTACTTTAGGATGTTATTTCACCTTTGTCGTTTGCCCCTCTCATAGATTTCATAATGAAGATGGAAAACAAGGCTTAGACTAAAATACTGAAAGAAAATTGACAAACTTAGAATAAACTGATATGCAAAACATACTGTTTGAAACAGGAAAGCACCAAAAGATTAACTTGCTTAATAGAATGCAACACATCTAGAGAGATGGGATTCAGTGTAAATCTAAGAAAAACAAATGAATGAGGAGAGTGTGTACACACAATGACGGAGTAACATTTGAATAGAGAAAGGATGAATAAGGTTAAATCATCCAAATATTCAGAAATAATGATATCCAGTACAGGTTCTTATGAGCTGAAATTTTCAATCACAGACAAGGACTGTCTTTTGTATTCTTATGAATATTTTTCACCAATATTATACAGTGTATATGACCTCGAATCGAACCATTAAACAAGAGCGCTATTGTATCGAACAGATCAACCAAATTAACATAACAGGAAGATTCTCTTTTCAGAAAAAAGGAGGCAAATAGAGAGAGAAATGGAGAGAGAAAGTAAGGAAGCAGCTTGTCCGTAGAAAAACCAACGCCGCAAATGGCACTCGAGAAAACACAACTGATGTTGACATAGTGCCTAAAGAAATCTATTTTCTTGTGCATATTTTCTTTGAAGAACATCTCTAGCTACTATCCTTTTAAACATTTTCTCATCAATAAAAATTATTCTTACTCAAACACACTGCATTTTATTTCACTGAGCCTCCTCGCATTAAAAGATAACCATTAATTTGTTACTGCTCTGCCGTATTAAACATTCCAAAGATAACCCTTAATAAAAACGGTATTAATATCCCACATAAAATATCTTACATTTCATGGACTACCGTAGCCCGTTCCAAAGCCTCGTGTCAAACATTCATTATGGGTTAATTCCTTAATCCAAAGTTATATATTGTGGGATATGACTACAGTAAAGATATCTTTTTCCATTAATTGTTCAGCGTCCTGTGCCAGGTTACAATGTTCCACATGAGCTGGTCGGGCAATTCTGATCAGGCCTCAGCATTCCAGTATTTCCAAGGATGTATCCAGTGGCAATAGACAAAGGTCATATTCTACTCAGGATTCAACTTCATGTCCTATTTAGAATTGCGGAAGTAAAGCAAAACTTATAAATAGTTGGTATAAAATTATCTAATGCTGGGAAATACTACAGTAGTCATACTTTAGAAATATAAATATAATTGCACTTGAGAGAGAGAGAGAGAGAGAGTCATGAAATCAGAGCTATTCCTAAACTCACAAAGCCACCCGTTCCTAAGCGAGATGATTCTCCCTTGACAAAAATAGCGGTTTGAAAATTGTTCCTTTCGCCACTGCATAGGACAGGGAGGACCCATCCTGAGAGTTCCTCTTATATTTCTTCCTCCTCCTCCTCCTCCTCCTCAGTGCCCTTCTTTCTCCAACATGACAGTTGCCTCTCCTGACGGCTTCACAAATCACAGGGGGAGGAATTGCAAGACTGGGTTCATGTATGTTTTTAGGGGCGTATAAGAACGCGCATGCTTGCATAGACATGCAACATGTCTGTTTCTGTATCAGGTAAAACTGTGTACATTTATTTTGTTTCTTTATTTGTGAGATTAAGTTTGTTTCTGCATCTGAGATTTTAATCTACACTCACAACTCAGAGTGAGCCAGCATTGCAGTAAAACTTGTCATTAAACCCAGCTGTCGTTAACTTGTCGCACATACATCACAAACAGGTTGAATACAAGTCAACGACTTATCCGTAATCCTAACCAGAGCTTCATACGATAACCCAGTGTTGGGGGAAGGTTCGTTCTCCACTAACGGTCATTAACTTCCTTTTAACCCGTTTGTGATCTGCAAGACATCAGTTTCCGCAGTGCGTTTAGGGCAGGTTTTACCGTAGCGTGGACGCAGCCCAAGTGGGATATTGATGAAAATAAAAACCTGAATAAAAATTTTGAGAAACATCCAGAATGCAATGGCTTACAGCATGTATATGTGGACAAAATGAGACAAAAATTAGTTTATGAACAAAATTAAATTAAAGATCAGTGTTGCATAGTATCGGATGTTCTTCAGGGGAAAAATTAAGATTTTGTGTTCGTGCCATCTGCCGAAGCTCTGAGAAACTACTTTCAGAAAACAAGTGGCAAATAAGCCTAAAAGTGAAGCACTGTCAACGTGATTTATCTCATTATACAGAGGTCTTGGGCCTTTAATATACAATAGTTCAGATATGGTTATTTCTCTGCCATCATTCGCAGTTCTTAATTTCCCATCTCTTCCTCATAAATCTCGAATATCTTGTTAGTACCATCATCTTCATCTTCAGCAGTGGGAGAAATTTGTTATTTTTAACAAATTAATTCCACCTAAGACACCGTAATCTCCTTAAGGAAAGCCTCTAGCTTCTGTGTTCCAGAAAGGACGGCAAAGAAAAAATACTACACCACTGACGTGGAAGGTTTCATTCACTAATGCTCTTCAGGGACTGATCCATTAAACAGAATATAAAATTTCCAGGAGAGGCAGTAAAAGAAAAAATATATAGATGAATAGAAAAAGAAACCCATAAGCTATCTGATGTTTTTGGAAGCAAATAAATATACACCAACTGACACATTTGAAACACAAAAATCACGGATCAGAAGACAAGAGAAAACCGTAAGTAATGAGAAATGCATTACCTATATAATCCACAAAGTAACTTTTCTTGATAAATTTTTGTAATACATCTTTAAAACTGAAGAAAATGTCATTAATAGAGAAGTTTATCTCAATATAACCTCACACACAAGGTAAATGGAGACCATTGTTCACAGCCCAAGGTTCAAGAATGGTTATAAGGTACCATCCTGCAAAAGAGTAAATTTGGCATCTAAGGTCACTTAGCTATCACAGAGAGCAGCATATAATCTCTCTGTAAAACTTCGTTGAAACACTGGCCATTTACTACTCTTGATATCTTTCTAAGGCAATGATAGTCTGTGATCAAATTTCTTCTAGTGCATCTTCTCTGCAAACTTCTATCTTAATCTTCTGATCTAACTGCTTTATATTTGTTGCTCTTGTCAGCGTCCATCCACTAATTTCTTCAGCCCTGATGGTGTACTTCAGGGTTCTATTTTCTCCCCGACTCTTTTCCCCTTTCTTTAACTAGTCTGTCTCTCCTCTTATTCCTTACTTTTACAAATGATTTAACACTATATTTCGTCTACAATCTCCCGTCAGTACCCTTCTGCTGTTCACAATTAATCCCAACCGGTTCCTTGTTAATCAACTTTGATATTACAAGCTTATCTTGATGGGAGCTCCATGCTTGTGCGTCATAAAAACATTGTGCTCCCTTCTATGAGTGTGCTCGTAACACTAGACAAGAAACTTCTCGTATTGCACATGTCAGTAACTGTTACTTTTTCTGTACTGCTGAGCTTTGGAAATCTCTTACACTTTGCATTTTCACTGGCTCTTATAGATTTATTCATTTGAGAGGCAGAAAGTTTCAGGTCTTCCTGAGTGGTCAAATCTAATCCCTAATGTTCTCCATAATTTTCATCATGTATATATATTATATATATATATATATACAGTATATATAATATATATATGTATATAAAATCAGGGAAGGAGAAGACATATCCCAGAAGTCTTTTAAGATGTTTTATCAAGAACATATGGGGTGACGTTTCATGACTAAGTCCCTTGATGACCTCAGGTGTCGTATATAAACTTGACTGCCCTAGCTGTAGTCTGAGGACACTGATGTCCTTAAAAGTGCGAATCGATTATCATAAGGGGGACAGTTATCAAACTGTTGTCAAATTAAATCAATCTGTGTTCTCTAACATCAGAGTCCATGTAAAAAAATGCGACCATAATATCCAGTACAAAGATTTTAAAGTTCTGTGAAAGGTACCAAACCACCAAATGTTGACATTTTTAAAGTCATTATTTATAAAATGTGCAGTTCCCCAGTTAAAGGCCCAGTCTTCTTCTTCTTCGGCATCTTTGAACCTCTGGTGAATTCTGCTGGTCTGGTTGTGCTACCACATAGTCATTCTGTTCCCTTGTAGCTTTCTGATGGTTTGTTTCCTTATTTTTGACCTAACATACATTTTTGTAACTTTGATAACTGTTATTTTAATCAATTAACACTACTGTAGTCGTAATTTCAGGGTGGTTCCATTCTAGCCTGAGAATGAGATGCTAGTCTTGAAACGTAGCGCCATATGTTTCTAACAAAACATCTTACAGACTTCGGGCATATGTCTTCTCCTCCCAGATCTGGACATTCGTTCAAGTTTAGAAACTCAACTACCTGCAAATATGTTTAATATATATATATATATATATATATATATATATATATATATATATATATATATATATATGTATGTATATATAATTATACACACATATATTTATATATATATTATAGGCTATATATATATATATATATATATAATCATGAAGTTACAAATGTGGCCCAATATTCGAAATTCACGCTACCTCGGTATATATCTCCGTTGGAGAATTGTCAAAGGGGAATTTATATAAGTGATAAATGAATTGGAATCGTGGGGACAAAAACCCGCGACGAAAGCCTATTCAGCGACTCCAGTTGATTCTAAACCATTGAGCCATCAAGAGAGGTATAAGTCTTTTGCCGAGATGTCGTACTGCTTTTACCCGTCGTGGCGGGAAAGTGTACTATCCAACAATGACCCACCTCCGCCATGACAGTTCATTGGTGCGTTTGGAAATTTCTTGTTATGAAATTTTATCACACCGTGATTTTTATACAATCATGAAGCTACAAATGTCGAACAATATCGAAATTCACGCTACCTGTATATCTCCGTTGGATGAATTGTCGCCGAAGGGGAATTTATATAAGTGATAAATGAATTGGAATCGTGGGGACACGAACCCTGCGACCAAAGCCTATTCAGCGACTCAGTTGTCGTAAACCATTGAGCCATCAAGATAGGTATAAGTCTTTTGCGATGTCGTAACTGCTTTACCCGTCGTGAGCGGGGAAAGTGTACTATCCTCGACAATGACCCACCTCCGCCATGACAGTTCATTGATATTCAGCGTTTGGAACACGCAGCTCTTGTTATGAAATTTTTATCACACCCCGATTTTATACAATCATGAAGCTACAAATGTAGCAATATCGACAATTCAATCTACCTCGGTATATCTCCGTTGGAGAATTGTCGCCGAAGGGGGCAATTTATATAAGTGATAAATGAATTGGAATCGTGGGGACACGAACCGCGACGAAAGCCTATTCAGCGACTCCAGTTGCGTAAACCATTGAGCCATCAAGAGAGGTATAAGTCTTTTGCCGAGATGTCGTACTGCTTTTACCGTCGTGAGCGGGGAAAGTTTTCAACATCCTCGACAATGACCCACCTCCGCCATGACAGTTCATTGGTACGTTTGGAAAAATAGCTCTTGTTATTAAATTTTACTATCACATAGTGATTTTTATACAATCATTATTATTTATGTACAAATGTCGCTTAATATCGAAATTCACGCTACCTCGGTATATCTCCGTTTTTGCAATTTATTCTTTTGTTTTATATAAGTGATAAATGAATGGAATCGTGGGGACACGAACCATCCAATCCTTATATTCAGCGACTCAGTTGGCGTAAACCATTGAGCCATCAAGAAAAAGTATAAGTCTTTTGCCGAGATGTCGTACTGCTTTTACCCGTCATTTTTTCTTGATAAAGTGTACTATCCTCGACAATGACCCACCTCCGCCATGACAGTTCATTGGTGAAGTGAAGTTTGGAACAAGCATTCTTGTTATGAAATTTTTATTTATATTTTAGATAAATCATGACATCTTTAAATCTTTTTAATATTACGAAATTCACTGATACCTCGGTCTATCTCCGTTGGAGAATTGTCCTAATATCACTGACTTTATATAAGTGATAAATGGTTTTATCATGGGGACACTATACCAGCGACAAAGCCTTTCAGCGACTCCAGTTGGGAGTAAAATTGAGCCATCAAGAGGTATAAGTCTTTTGCCGAGATGTCTAAATGCTTTTAAAAATCGTGGCGGGAAATTGTACTAACAATGACCCACCTCAGGATGACAGTTCATTAGTTTTCGTTTGGAAGATATTAAACTCTTGTTTTTAAATTTTTATCAAAACTGATTTTCTACAATCATGAATGGAAATGTTTAAGCAATATCGAAATTCCGAAAAACCTCGGTATATCTCCGTTGGAGTTAATTGATGGTAAGAGGAATTTATATAAGTGATAAATGAATTGGAATCGTAGGGACACTGAATACATACTGACCAGCCTTTCAGCGACTCCAGTTGTCGTAAACCATTGAGCCATCAAGAGACATAAGTCTTTTGCGAGATGTCTGTACTGCTTTTCCCGTCGTGATAATAATGTACTATCATATACAATGACCCACCTATATGACAGTTCATTGGTACGTTTGGATACATATATCTTGTTATGAAATTTTATCACACCGTGATTTTTATACAATCATGAAGCTACAAATGTCGCTTAATATATAAATTCATATATACCTCGGTATATATCCGTTGGAGAATTGTCGCGAAGGGGAATTTATATAAGTGATAAATGAATTGGAATCGTGGGGACACGAACCCGCGACGAAAGCCTATTCAGCGACTCCAGTTGACGTAAACCATTGAGCCATCAAGAGAGGTATAAGTCTTTTGCCGAGATGTCGTATGCTTTATATATATCCCCACGATTCCACCATTTATCACTTATATAAATTCTTCGGCGCAATTCTCCAACGGAGATATACCGAGGTAGCGTGAATTTATATATTAAGCGACATTTGTAGCTTCATGATTGTATAAAATCACGGTGTGATAAAAATTTCATAACAAGAGCTGCGTATATTCCAAACGTACCAATGAACTGTCATGGCGGAGGTGGGTCATTGTCGAGATAGTACACTTTCCCCTATACGACGGGTAAAAGCAGTACGACATCTCGGCAAAAGACTTATACCTCTATTGATGGCTCAATGGTTTACGCCAACTGGAGTCGCTGAATAGGCTTTCGTCGCGGGTTCGTGTCCCCACGATTCCAATTCATTTATCACTTATATAAATTCCCCTTCGCATAATTCTCCAACGGAGATATACCGAGGTAGCGTGAATTTATATATTAATATACATTTGTAGCTTCATGATTGTATAAAAATCACGGTGTGATAAAAATTTCATAACAAGAGCTGCATATTCCAAACGTATAATGAACTGTCATGGCGGAGGTGGGTCATTGTCGAGATAGTACACTTTCCCGCCACGACGGGTAAAAGCAGTATACATCTCGCAAAAGACTTATACCTCTCTTGATGGCTCAATGGTTTACGCCAACTGGAGTCGCTGAATAGGCTTTCGTCGCGGGTTCGTGTCCCCACGATTCCAATTCATTTATCACTTATATAAATTCCTTCGGCGACAATTCTCCAACGGAGATATACCGAGGTAGCGTGAATTTCGATATTAAGCGACATTTGTAGCTTCATGATTGTATAAAAATCACGGTGTGATAAAAATTTCATAACAAGAGCTGCGTGTTCCAAACGTACCAATGAACTGTCATGGCGGAGGTGGGTCATTGTCGAGATAGTACACTTTCCCCGCTCACGACGGGTAAAAGCAGTACGACATCTCGGCAAAAGACTTATACCTTACTTGATGGCTCAATGGTTTACGCCAACTGGAGTCGCTGAATAGGCTTTCGTCGCGGGTTCGTGTCCCCACGATTCCAATTCATTTATCACTTATATAAATTCCTTCGGCGACAATTCTCCAACGGAGATATACGAGGTAGCGTGAATTTCGATATTAACTCGCCACATTTGTAGCTTCATGATTGTATAAAAATCACGGTGTGATAAAAATTTCATAACAAGAGCTGGCGTTTTCCAAACGCAAATGAACTGTCATGGCGGAGGTGGGTCATTGTCGAGGATAGTACACTTTCCCCGCTCACGACGGGTAAAAGCAGTACGACATCTCGGCAAAAGACTTATACCTCTCTTGATGGCTCAATGGTTTACGCCAACTGGAGTCGCTGAATAGGCTGTCGCGGGTTCGTGTCCCCACGATTCCAATTCATTTATCACTTATATAAATTTCTTCGACGACAATTCTCCAACGGAGATATACCGAGGTAGCGTGAATTTCGATATTAACACATTTGTAGCTTCATGATTGTATAAAAATCACGGTGTGATAAAAATTTCATAACAAGAGCTGCGTGTTCCAAACGTACCAATGAACTGTCATGGCGGAGGTGGGTCATTGTCGAGGATAGTACACTTTCCCCGCTCACGACGGGTAAAAGCAGTACGACATCTCGGCAAAAGACTTATACCTCTCTTGATGGCTCAATGGTTTACGCCAACTGGAGTCGCTGAATAGGCTTTGGTGTGTTTGCTGGTTCGTGTCCCCACGATTCCAATTCATTTATCACTTATATAAATTCCTTCGGCGACAATTCTCCAACGGAGATATACCGAGGTAGCGTGAATTTCGATATTAATTTTTTGTAGCTTCATGATTGTATAAAATCACGGTGTGATAAAAATTTCATAACAAGAGCTGCGTGTTCCAAACGTACCAATGAACTGTCATGGCGGAGGTGGGTCATTGTCGAGGATAGTACACTTTCCCGCTCACGACGGGTAAAAGCAGTACGACATCTCGGCAAAAGACTTATACCTCTTGATGGCTCAATGGTTTACGCCAACTGGAGTCGCTGAATAGGCTTTCGTCGGGGTTCGTGTCCCCACGATTCCAATTCATTTATCACTTATATAAATTCCCTTCGGCGACAATTCTCCAACGGAGATATACCGAGGTAGCGTGAATTTCGATATTAAGCGACATTTGTAGCTTCATGATTGTATAAAAATCACGGTGTGATAAAAATTTCATAACAAGAGCTGCAGGTTCCAAACGTAAATGAACTGTCATGGCGAGGTGGGTCATTGTCGAGGATAGTACACTTTCCCCTCTCACGACGGGTAAAAGCAGTACGACATCTCGGCAAAAGACTTATACCTCTCTTGATGGCTCAATGGTTTACGCCAACTGGAGTCGCTGAATAGGCTTTCGTCGCGGGTTCGTGTCCCCACGATTCCAATTCATTTATCACTTATATAAATTCCCCTTCGCGACAATTCTCCAACGGAGATATACCGAGGTAGCGTGAATTTCGATATTAAACGACATTTGTAGCTTCATGATTGTATAAAAATCACGGTGTGATAAAAATTTCATAACAAGAGCTGCGTGTTCCAAACGTGCCAATGAACTGTCATGGCGGAGGTGGGTCATTGTCGAGGATAGTACACTTTCCCCGCTCACGACGGGTAAAAGCAGTACGACATCTCGGCAAAAGACTTATACCTCTCTTGATGGCTCAATGGTTTACGCCAACTGGAGTCGCTGAATAGGCTTTCGTCGCGGGTTCGTGTCCCCACGATTCCAATTCATTTATCACTTATATAAATTCCCCTTCGGCGACAATTCTCCAACGGAGATATACCGAGGTAGCGTGAATTTCGATATTAAGCGACATTTGTAGCTTCATGATTGTATAAAAATCACGGTGTGATAAAATTTCATATATATATATATATATATATATATATATATATATATATATATATATATATATATATATATATATAATACATATATATATATATATATATATATATATATATGTATATAATTATATACACACATATATATAAATTATATTATAGGCTATATATATATATATATATATATATATATATATATATATATATATATATATATATATATATATCAAAGAGGCTGATGAGGGTTTGTGAACCCCTTACAGGTTGGAATACCAAAACAATATCTGTCTGCAATCCACATACGTTAGGCCAGTCAGACTATTTGATAATTCTACTGCAGTGATAGTATGCTGTACAAGCTGGAAGATCTTTCTGGGAACTACTAACAGCTTTGCATACGAATACAATCTACCCTAAGGTTGAGATTGTCTAGCAAAGGGTTAGAAGCCAATGGGAAGCGGCTTCCTAAAATAAAAATGGATATCTTCTGCCACAGTTATTTCACCCCTGTGAGAAGACTGCGGAGTGAAAATTGCCAAACAGCCAGGGCCAAAAGGGTGAATGGATGTGGTACAGAAGATAAGAAATGTGCAATATACTGTTGCTTTGTTTAAGGAGGGAAAACTGCGTGTGATGGCACTTAACGAGACCGAAATGACAAGGCAGGCTCGCAAGAGCAGGGAGAGACGAAGCGTTATTGCATCTGTAGATGTATAGAGCTAAGAAAGGGGTAGCCTACCCATTGCAGCATCAAGGAAAAAGCTGTTAGTGTAGGTGAAGGACTTTGAATGTGTTAATCCAAAGTTTGTACACGTTCGACTTAGTAAAGCCAGAGAAAAGGTGTGACAGCAATGAAATACAATGAGAATGCAAGGGATTATTCTTGGGAAAATGTGAATCTTTGCCTGGTTGGGTTTAGAGAAAGGGTTGTGGTGCTAGGCGATTTAAATGCTAGGGTCAGTGGCATTGAATGAAGTGGCGCAGTTGGCAATATAGTCCTTGGAGCAAATGAGAAACATTTGTACTGTGGGAATATGGGCTAAATTGTTATAAATACCAGGTTTGCAAATAAGAATATTATAAGTATATATGCGGAAAAGTTTTTCACATTAGGTTTTAATGCAGAGTAGATGAGGAAATGAGTTTAGTAAATGAAAAACGAGATTGTAAGAGGAACAGCTACAAGACAAAAAAAAAAAAAATCATTTGCAGGTATAAAAAAGGATAATTAAGTAATAAAAAATGTGGAAGAACAAGAGGCAAATACTGATAACCTGGGTAACTGTGAAGCAGCATTTCTGGCAGACTTCCTTATTACGATGGTCATAAATTCATGAGCAAGACCTCGAGGAACGAAAACAGATGTTGCTTAGTAATGGGAATGCAAAATGTTTAATCAGCAAATGGCGAGTTTCTGCCTCGTCGACGCAACGGGTTCTTGGAAGATCTACTGAATGTGGAGGACACGAGACATGAGTCGGAGGAGTTAACGTAAGTAATAGATTTGAAAGATAAGAGAAATTAGACATTAAAATTGTCGACAGCATGGCAGAGTATTTCAAAGATTGATTCCACCAAAATTTGTTCTTAATTAAACCTTTCAGAAACACCTAATGATATTAAGACAATCACACACGAAAACAAACAAACAAACAAACACACACACACACACACAAACCAAGAGTTGAGAGTTATCGTCCATTCCGGAAGGAAAATCAAACCCCGGAACGTCAATCATCATCTTACAGATGCCATGGAGCCAAGGTCTGGCATGTTTATATGATCACAAGAAACTGCCAGGCAACGAAATAACTTTTAAGAGGAATCAAAAGGGCAGAACTGATTGATGCTCCCTTCGGTCGTGGAGAACAAAAGTGAAAGGGGTTGATGAAGTGCCCTCTGTCTCTCCGGGAATTCATACTAACTTTATATATAGGAGAGAGAGAGAGAGAGAGAGAGAGAGAGAGAGAGAGAGAGAGAGAGAGAGAGAGTGAGTTTTTTTGCTATATATTTTTCATCATGTCTATTTCGAATCTCCTCAGAGCCTAACAAAGTCAATAATGGAAGATTCCGGTTCGACCTTTCAGACTGATGTCGCGTCCCGAGAGTTTCCCCGACGCCCACTTTCATGTCGGGATCTGAACTTTCTCTCGTTAATCACCTCGTAAAAATCATCGAGTTTCCCTCGAGAAAAAGTCAGCCTTTGGATTTAGAGAGCAAAAGAAAAGTCTATATTGTGCTGTATACATTTTTATTCCCCTGAGAGATGTGACAACAAAAGTATCTCGACTTATGAAGGGCTTTCACAATAGATCAAAGAGATAAGTCACTTTCCCTCGGCCATTGATGGAGGGATGAAAGTCTCCCTTTGTGAAAGGAAAAAGCTTCGTCGGACAGCCTTTACGGGAGGACCAGCGATGACGTCACACTTTCAAAACATTATTCATGCCGGAAGAGATCACGAGAAAAGAGATGCGCTTTAGAGGAGGTGTCAGGTAAAGAACCCATTATTATTATTATTATTATTGCGGAAATTCATAGGTAAGAAGCCATTCAAAAATTAACTTGCAAAGGAGGACTCCCCAGAAAATTTAACCTGTGAAACGATATCGTTAGATTTTAGCTAAAGTTGATGGTGTGTGAGAAAGCGAATACAAATGTCACACGAACCTCGCGGGTTTTCACCAGTCTCTACATTATCTGGATGGCTGGGAATGGGATAAAAAACTATTTCTGGTTTGAGGCTGCAAAGGCATTCTGGTGAACAACCTGTTCAGATGAACCCTTGTAAAATTGAAAGTTACTGAATTTGTTACTTTCACCCAAAATTACAGTAGTATTTCTGAAGAGAGGGTGACAGGTGAAAGGAAGACACTTGGTGCCGTGGAAGGGCTGGGGAAAGTGGTGAAGAACAATTGCATTAGGGTAAAGAAAGTAAGGGAGGGGGAAGTCGTGGGTACAAGAGAACACAGACGGGAAAGATATCCGAAGCCTTTCGAGAGGGAAAGGGTAAACAATGAACATTAAATGGCTTAAATACGTAGGTATAAACATATCTATAAATAAAAACCCAATTGTATTTTCTTCATTTCCTGAAGAATTGATATTGATATATCTAATTTCCAATAAACCTCTTTTACATTCCAGAAACGAATAATCTCCTGAAGTCAGCTGGAAAATGTAACAGATTGCAACTCTGCAAAAGTCGTGTAGTACAAGATTCCACTGTCGTATTTCATTCCGGGTTAATTCATCACAAATGCTGCCACTTCTGTCCGTGCTGACTGTGAGTTGTGAATACATCAGATTCTTTGGCATTTATTCCTTAATTATGACAATATCAGTCTTAATAATCCTCAACACACACACACACACACACACAGAGAGAGAGAGAGAGAGAGAGAGAGAGAGAGAGAGAGAGAGAGAGAAGAATGTGCTATTTCCTCAACTGAGATTTGTATGTTAGAAAGCACGAATGACTGAAGAAGGCTTCAGACGAAGCGACCTTCAGTTGAGTTCCTTGTTAAGTAAGTCTAGAAACAAGATCCAATAAGAGTAAATCCTCTTCCAAACGGAAAATCTCCTCACAAAGAGAATCTCTGATAAGGATCAAAAGAAATCAAGAAGAAATGAAAGAAAACAAAAGACCGAAGACTTTTGGAGTTGATTAATCTCCGCGTCTCAACTATACGAGAATCTTCTGAAACAAATCCCTTAGCAATGACTCTCTCTCTCTCTCTCTCTCTCTCTCTCTCTCTCTCTGTCTTTTTCTCTCTCTCTCTCCTTATTTGTGTTTTAAAAAAATGTTATTTTTTAATTATAAACCGCACAACATTGATAACCCCCTCTCTCTCTCTCTCTCTCTCTCTCTCTCTCTCTCTCTCTCTCTCTCTCCTTATTTGTCCAGTGTTTAAAAAAATGTTATTTTTTAATTATAAACCACACAACATTGATAATTCCCCTCTCTCTCTCTCTCTCTCTCTCTCTCTCTCTCTCTCTCTCTCTCTCTCTCTCTCTCTTATTTGTCCAATGTTTAAAAAAATTGTATTTTTAATTATAAACCACACAACATTAATAATCCCCCTCTCTCTCTCTCTCTTTTCCTTATTACCTACCATTCCAATATCACAAAACAGGTTTTCATTTGCATATCACGTACAGGTCTGCACTTTCAAAGATTCCGTTATTGCCCGTTATAGAAATAACAGCAGAATTACAGCAGTAACCTATTGGGGCCCGATCCGCGTACCAGCCAGCGCTCTACGAACGCAAACGATCCGAATGAACGAACCGAGATATTTTATTTGGGGAAGATCATTAACATCGGCAGCCAAGGTTTCTCTATTGAATGACCAGCGTTCAAATCCAATTTCCGCCAAAATGCGTTTTAAGCATCACTCTAATTAAGCCCATCTGCCAAATGGGCGATT